>NW_028188496.1:0-122000 GCF_964204655.1 Triturus cristatus
CCTCCCTCCCTTTGTCTGTGCCTTTTACTCCCCCCGCCTTCCCGTTGTCTGTGGCGTTTACTCCCCCCTTCCACTTGCCCTCCCGTTGTCTGGCTTTTACTCCCCCGCCCGCCCTCCCGTTGTCTGTGCCTTTTACTCTGCCCTCCCGTTCTCTGTGTCTTTTACTCCCCCTGCCTCCCGTTGTCTGTGCCTTTTACTCCCCCCGCCCGCCCTCCCGCTGTCTGTGCCTTTTACTCCCCCACCTGCACTCCCGTTCTTTGTGCCATTTACTCCCCCTGCCCACCCTCCCGTTGTCTGTGCCTTTTACACCCCTGCCCTCCCTCCCGTTGTCAATGCCTTTTACTCCACCCTCCCGTTCTCTGTGCCTTTTACTCCCCCTCCCTCCCGTTGTCTGTGCCTTTTACTCCCCCGCCCGCCCTCCCTTTGTCTGAGCTTTTTACTCCCCCCGCCGCCCTCCCTTTGTCTGTGCCTTTTTCTCCCCCGCCTACCTCTCCTCCCTCTCCTCCCTTTGTCTTTGCCTTTTACTCCCCCCGCCCGCCCTCCCTCCCTCCCTTTGTCTGTGCCTTTTACTCCACCCGTCCTCCCTCCCTCCCTTTGTCTCTGCCTTTTATTCCCCCGCCCTGCCTTTGTCTGTGCCTTTTACTCACCCCGACCGCCCTCCCTCCCTGTGTCTGTGCCTTTTACTCCCTCGCCTGCCCGC
The DNA here is from genome assembly GCF_964204655.1 of Triturus cristatus. Classification (NCBI taxonomy): domain Eukaryota; kingdom Metazoa; phylum Chordata; class Amphibia; order Caudata; family Salamandridae; genus Triturus; species Triturus cristatus. The sequence continues at coordinate 701 of NW_028188496.1, forward strand.
CCTCCCTCCTTTGTCTGTGCCTTTTACTCCCCCGCCCTCCCTCCCTTTGTCTGAGCCTTTTACTCCCCCCGCCGCCCTCCCTTTGTCTGTGCCTTTTTCTCCCCCGCCTACCTCTCCTCCCTTTGTCTTTGCCTTTTACTCCCCCCGCCCTCCCTCCTCCCTTTGTCTGTGCCTTTTTCTCCACCCGCCCTCCCTTTTTCTCTGCCTTTTAATCCCCCCGCCCTCCCTCCCTTTGTCAGTGCCTTTTACTCCCCCCTCCCGCCCTCCCTCCTTTGTCTGTGCCTTTTACTCCCCCGCCCACCCTCACTCCCTTTGTCTGAGCCTTTTACTCCCCCCGCCTCCCTCCCTTTGTCTGTGCCTTTTTCTCCCCCGCCAGCCCTTCCTCCCTTTGTCTTTGCATTTTACTCCCCCGCCTGCCCTCCCTCCCTTTGTCTGTGCCTTTTACTCCCCCCGCCCTCCCACCCTCTTACTCTGCCCTCCCTCCCTCTTACTCTGCCCTCCCTCCCTTTTACTCTGCCCTCCCTCCCTCCCTTTTACTCCGCCCTCCCTCCCTTTTACTCCACCCTCCCTCCCTCCCTTTTACTCCCCCCTCCCTTCCTCCCTTTTACTCCTCCGCCCTCGCTACCTCCCTTTGTCTGTGCCTATTACTCCCCCGCCCGCCCTCCCTCCCTTTGTCTTTGCCTTTTACTCCCCCTCCCGCCCGCCCTCCCTCCTTTGTCTCTGCCTTTTATTCCCCCCGCCCGCCCTCCTTCCCTTTGTGTGTGCCTTTTACTCCCTCGCCACCCTCCCTTTGTCTGTGCCTTTTACTCCCCCGCCTGCCCTCCCTCCCTTTGTCTGTGCCTTTTACTCCCCCGCCTTCCCGTTGTCTGTGCCTTTTACTCCCCCTTCCGCTCGCCCTCCCGTTGTCTGTGCCTTTTACTCCCCCGCCCGCCCTCCCGTTGTCTGTGCCTCTTACTTCCCCCGCCCGCCCTCCCGTTGTCTATGCCTTTTACTCTGCCCTCCCGTTCTCTGTGTCTTTTACTCCCCCTCACTCCCGTTGTCTGTGCCTTTTACTCCCCCCGCCCTGCCTCCCTTTGTGCCTTTTACTCCCTCCGCTTGCCCTCCCTTTGTCTGTGTCTTTTTTACCCCCCGTCCGCCCTTCCTCCCTTTGTGCCTTTTACTCCCCCACCCGCCCTCCCTTCCTCCCTTTGTGTGTACCTTTTACTTACTCCGCCCTCCCTACCTCCCTTTGTGCCTTTTACTCCCCCACCCGCCCTCCCTCCCTTGGTCTGTGCCTTTTACTTGCCCGCCCTCCCTCCTTTGTCTGTGCCTTTTATTCCCCCCGCCCGCCCTCCCTCCCTTTGTCTATGCCTTTTACTCCCCCGCCGCCCTCCCTTTGTGCCTTTTTCGCCCCTGCCTGCCCTTCCTCCCTTTGTCTTTGCCTTTTACTCCCCCCACCCGCCCACCCTCCCTCACTTTGTCTGTGCCGTTTACTCCACCCGCCCTCCCTCCTTCCCTTTGTCTGTGCCTTTTACTCCCCCCGCCCCCCTCCCTCCTTTGTCTGTGCCTTTTACTCCCCCGCCTGCACTCGCTCCCTTTGTCTGAGCCTTTTACTCCCCTCACCACCCTCCCTTTGTCTGTGCCTTTTTCTCCCCCGCCTGCCCTTCCTCCCTTTGTGTTTGCCTTTTACTCCCCCCGCCCTCCCTCCCTTTGTCTGTGCCTTTTATTCCCCCCGCCTGCCCTCCCACCCTTTTACTCTCCGTGCCCTCCCTCCCTTTTACTCCCCCTCGCCTCCACTATCTCCCTCTTACTCTGCCCCCCTCCCTTTTACTGTGCCCTCCCTCCCTCCCTTTTACTCCGCCCTCCCTCCCTTTTACTCCCCCCTCCCTTCCTCCCTTTTACTCCCCTCACACTCCCTCCCTTTTACTCCTCCCGCACTCCCTCCCTCCCGTTGTCCATGCCTTTTACTCGCCCCACCTGCTCTCCCTCCCGTTGTCCGTGCCTTTTACTCCCCCCGCCCACCCTCCCTTTGTCTGTGCCTTTTACTCCCTTGCCCGCCCTCCCTTTGTCTGTGCCTTTTTCTCCACCGCCTGCCCTTCATCCCTTTGTCTTTGCCTTTTACTCCCCCGCCCTCCTTCCCTCCCTCCCTTTGTCTGTGCCTTTTACTCCCCCGCCCACCCTCCCTCCCTTTGTCTGAGCCTTTTACTCCCCCCGCCGCCCTCCCTTTGTCTGTGCCTTTTTCTCCCCCGCCTACCTCTCCTCCCTTTGTCTTTGCCTTTTACTCCCCCCGCCCACCCTCCCTCCCTCCCTTTGTGTGTGCCTTTTACTCCACCCGCCCTCCCTCCCTCCGTTTGTCTCTGCCTTTTAATCCCCCCTCCCGCCCTCCCTCCTTTGTCTGTGCCTTTTACTCCCCCGCCCACCCTCACTCCCTTTGTCGGAGCCTTTTACTCCCCCGCCTCCCTCCCTTTGTCTGTGCCTTTTTCTCCCCCGCCTGCCCTTCCTCCCTTTGTCTTTGCATTTTACTCCCCCCGCCCGCCCACCCTTTTACTCTGCCCTCCCTCCCTTTTACTCTGCCCTCCCTCCCTCCCTTTTACTCCACCCTCCCTCCCTTTTACTCCCCCCTCCCTTCCTCCCTTTTACTCCCCCGCCCTCGCTACCTCCCTTTGTCTGTGCCTTTTATTCCCCCCACCCGCCCTCCTTCTCTTTGTGTGTGCCTTTTACTCCCCCGCCGCCCTCCCTTTGTCTGTGCCTTTTACTCCCCCGCCTGCCCTCCCTCCCTTTGTCTGTGCCTTTTACTCCCCTGCCTTCCCGTTGTCTGTGCCTTTTACTCCCCCTTCCGCTCGCCCTCCCGTTGTCTGTGCCTTTTACTCCCCGCCCGCCCTCCCGTTTTCTGTGCCTCTTACTTCCCCCGCCCGCCATCCCGTTCTGTGTCTTTTACTCCCCCTCCCTCCCATTGTCTGTGCCTTTTACTCCCCCCGCCCGCCCTCCCGTTGTCTGTGCCTTTTACTCCCCCGCCGCCCTCCCTTTGTCTGTGCCTTTTTTGCCCCGCCTGCCCTTCCTCCCTTTGTCTTTGCCTTTTACTTCCCCTGCCTTCCCTCCCTTTCTCTGTGCTTTTTACTCCCCCCACCCGCCCTCCCACCCTTTTACTCTTCGTGCCCTCCCTCCCTTTTACTCACCCTCGTCTGCCCTCCCTCCCTCTTACTCCGCCCTCCCTCCCTTTTACTCTGTCCTCCCTCCCTCCCTCCCTTTTACTCCGCCCTCCCTCCCTCCCACTCCCCCCTCCCTTCCTCCCTTTTACACCCCCCACACTCCCTCCCTTTTACTCCCCCCGCCCTCCCTCCCTCCCGTTGTCCATGCCTTTTACTCGCCCCGCCTGCCTTCCCTCCCGTAGTCCGTGCCTTTTCCTCCCCCGCCCACTTTCCCTCCCGTTGTCCGTGCCTTTTACTCCCCCCACCCGCCCTCCCTTTGTCTGTGCCTTTTACTCCCCCCGCCCGCCCTCCCTTATTCTGTGCCTTTTACTACCTCGCCCTCCCGCCCGCTCTCCCTCCTTTGTCTGTGCCTTTTACTCCCCACACCCGCCCTCCCTCCCTTTGTCTGAGCCTTTTACTCCCCCCACCGCCCTCCCTTTGTCTGTGCCTTTTACTCCACCCGCCCTCCTTCACTTTGTCTCTGCCTTTTAATCCCCCCGCCCGCCCTCCCTCCCTTCGTCAGTGCCTTTTACTCCCCCCGCCCGCCCTCCCTCCTTTGTCTGTGCCTTTTACTCCCCCCGCCCGCCAACACTCCCTTTGTCTCAGCCTTTTACTCCCCCCGCCGCCCTCCCTTTGTCTGTGCCTTTTAATCCCCCGCCGCCCTCCCTTTGTGCCTTTTTCTAACCCGCTGGTCCTTCATCCCTTTGTCTTTGCCTTTTACTCCCCCCGCCCTCCCTCCCTCCCTTTGTCTGTGCCTTTTACTCCCCCGCCCACCCTCCCTCCCTTTGTCTGAGGCTTTTACTCCCCCCACCGCTCTCCCTTTGTCTGTGCCTTATTCTCCCCCGCCTACCTGTCCTCCCTTTGTCTTTGCCTTTTACTCCCCCGCCCGCCCTCCCTTCCTCCCTTTGTCTGTGCCTTTTACTCCACCTGCCCTCCCTCCCTTTGTCTCTGCCTTTTAATCCCCCCGCCCGCCCTCCCTCCCTTTGTCAGTGCCTTTTACTCCCCCGCCCGCCATCCCTCCTTTGTCTGTGCCTTTTACTCCCCCCGCCGCCCTCCCTTTGTCTTTGCCTTTTTCTCCCCGCCTGCCCTTCCTCCCTTTGTCTTTACATTTTACTCCCCCCTCCCTCCCTTTGTCTGTGCTTTTTACTCCCCCCACCCGCCCTCCCACCCTTTTACTCTCCGTGCACTCCCTCCCTTTTACTCCCCCTGCCTGCCCTCCCTCTTACTCTGCCCTCCCTCCCTTTTACTCTGCCCTCCATCCCTTCCTCCCTTTTACTCCGCCCTCCCCCCTCCCTTTTACTCCGCCCTTCCTCCCTCCCTTTTACTCCCCCCCTTCCTCCCTTTTACTCCCCCCGCCCTCACTACCTCCCTTTGTCTGTGCCTTTTACTCCCCCCGCCCGCCCTCCCTCCCTTTGCCTTTGCCTTTTACTCCCCAGCCCGCCCTCCCTTTGTCTGTACCTTTTACTCCCCCGCCTACCCTCCCTCCCTTTGTCTGTGCCTTTCACTCCCCCCGCCTTCCCGTTGTCTGTGCCGTTTATTTCCCCTTTCACTTGCCCTCCCGTTGTCTGGCCTTTTACTCCCCCGCCCGCCCTCCCGTTGTCTGTGCCTTTTACTTCCCCCGCCCGCCCTCCCGATGTCTATGCCTTTTACTCTGCCCTCCCGTTCTCTGTGTCTTTTACTCCCCCTGCCTCCCGTTGTCTGTGCCTTTTACTCCCCCTGCCTGCCCTCCCGCTGTCTTTGCCTTTTACTCCCCCTCCTGCACTCCCGTTCTCTGTGCCTTTTACTCCTCCTGCCCACCCTCCCGTTGTCAATGCCTTTTACTCCACCCTCCCGTTCTCTGTGCCTTTTACTCCCTCTCCCTCCCATTGTCTGTGCCTTTTACTCCCCCGCCCGCCCTCCTGTTGTCTGTGCCTTTTACTCCCCCGCCTGCCCTCCCGTTGTCTGTGCCTTTCACTCCCCCGCCCACCCTCCCGTTGTCTGTGCCTTTTATTCCCCCGGCCACCCTCCCTTTGTCTATGCCTTTTACTCCGCCCTCCTGTTCTCTGTGCCTTTTACTCACCCTCCCTCCCGTTGTCTGTGCCTTTTACTCCCTACGCCCTCCCTCCCTCTGTGCCTTTTACTCCCCCCGCCCCCCTCCCTCCTTTGTCTGTGCCTTTTACTCCCCCCGCCTGCCCTCCCACCCTTTTACTCTCCGTGCCCTCCCTCCCTTTTACTCCCCCTTGCCTGCACTACCTCCCTCTTACTCTGTCCTCCCTCCCTTTTACTGTGCCCTCCCTCCCTCCCTTTTACTCCGCCCTCCCTCCCTCCCTCCCTTTTACTCCCCCCTCCCTTACTCACTTTTACTCCCCCCACACTCCCTCACTTTTACTCCCCCCGCCCTCCCTCCCTCCCGTTGTCCATGCCTTTTACTCGCCCCACCTCTCTCCCTCCCGTTGTCCGTGCCTTTTACTCCCATCCCGTTGTCCGTGCCTTTTACTCCCCCCGCCCACCCTCCCTTTGTCTGTGCCTTTAACTCCCCCCGCCCGCCCTCCCTCCCTCCCTTATTCTGTGCCTTTTACTCCCTCGCCCGCCCGCCCTCCCTCCCTTGTCTGTGCCTTTTACTCCCCCCACCCGCCCTCCCAACCTTTGTCTGAGCCTTTTACTCCCCCCACCGCCCTCCCTTTGTGCCTTTTTCTCCCCCGCCTACCTGTACTCCCTTTGTCTTTGCCTTTTACTCCCCCCGCCCGCCCTCCCTCCCTTTGACTGTGCCTTTTACTCCCCCCTCCCGCCCTCCCTCCTTTGTCTGTGCCTTTTACTCCCCCCGCCCACCCTCACTCCCTTTGTCTGTGCCTTTTTCTCCCCCGCCAGCCCTTCCTCCCTTTCTCTTTGCATTTTACTCCCCCCGCCTGCCCTCCCTCCCTTTGTCTGTGCCTTTTACTCCCCCCGCCCGCCCTCCCACCCTCTTACTCTGCCCTCCCTCCCTCTTACTCTGCCCTCCCTCCCTTTTACTCTGCCCTCCCTCCCTCCCTTTTACTCCGCCCTCCCTCCCTTTTACTCCACCCTCCCTCCCTCCCTTTTACTCCCCCCTCCCTTCCTCCCTTTTACTCCCCCGCCCTCGCTACCTCCCTTTGTCTGTGCCTTTTACTCCCCCGCCCGCCCTCCCTCCCTTTGTCTTTGCCTTTTACTCCCCCTCCCGCCCTCCCTCCTTTGTCTCTGCCTTTTATTCCCCCCGCCCGCCCTCCTTCCCTTTGTGTGTGCCTTTTACTCCCCCCGCCACCCTCCCTTTGTCTGTGACTTTTACTCCCCCGCCTGCCCTCCCTCCCTTTGTCTGTGCCTTTTACTCCCCCGCCTTCCCGTTGTCTGTGCCTTTTACTCCCCCTTCAGCTCGCCCTCCCGTTGTCTGTGCCTTTTACTCCCCCGCCTGCCCTCCCGTTGTCTGTGCCTCTTACTTCCCCCGCCCGCCCTCCCGTTGTCTATGCCTTTTACTCTGCCCTCCCGTTCTCTGTGTCTTTTACTCGCCCTGCCTCCCTTTGTGCCTTTTACTCCCTCCGCTTGCCCTCCCTTTGTCTGTGTCTTTTTTACCCCCCGCCCGCCCTTCCTCCCTTTGTGCCTTTTACTCCCCCACCCGCCCTCCCTCCCTTGGTCTGTGCCTTTTACTTGCCCGCCCTCCCTCCTTTGTCTGTGCCTTTTATTCCCCCCACCCGCCCTCACCGCCCTCCCTTTGTCTGTGCCTTTTTCTCCCCCGCCTGCCCTTCCTCCCTTTGTGTTTGCCTTTTACTCCCCCCGCCCTCCCTCCCTTTGTCTGTGCCTTTTATTCCCCCGCCTGCCCTCCCACCCTTTTACTCTCCGTGCCCTCCCTCCCTTTTACTCCCCCTCGCCTCCACTATCTCCCTCTTACTCTGCCCCCCTCCCTTTTACTGTACCCTCCCTCCCTCCCTTTTACTCCGCCCTCCCTCCCTTTTACTCCCCCCTCCCTTCCTCCCTTTTACTCCCCCCACACTCCCTCCCTTTTACTCCTCCCGCACTCCCTCCCTCCCGTTGTCCATGCCTTTTACTCGCCCCACCTGCTCTCCCTCCCGTTGTCCGTGCCTTTTACTCCCCCCGCCCACCCTCCCTTTGTCTGTGCCTTTTACTCCCTTGCCCGCCCTCCCTTTGTCTGTGCCTTTTTCTCCACCGCCTGCCCTTCATCCCTTTGTCTTTGCCTTTTACTCCCCCGCCCTCCTTCCCTCCCTCCCTTTGTCTGTGCCTTTTACTCCCCCGCCCACCCTCCCTCCCTTTGTCTGAGCCTTTTACTCCCCCCGCCGCCCTCCCTTTGTCTGTGCCTTTTTCTCCCCCGCCTACCTCTCCTCCCTTTGTCTTTGCCTTTTACTCCCCCCGCCCACCCTCCCTCCCTCCCTTTGTGTGTGCCTTTTACTCCACCCGCCCTCCCTCCCTCCGTTTGTCTCTGCCTTTTAATCCCCCCTCCCGCCCTCCCTCCTTTGTCTGTGCCTTTTACTCCCCCGCCCACCCTCACTCCCTTTGTCGGAGCCTTTTACTCTCCCGCCTCCCTCCCTTTGTCTGTGCCTTTTACTCCCCCGCCTGCACTCCTGTTCTCTGTGCCATTTACTCCCCTTGCCCACCCTCCCGTTCTCTGTGCCTTTTACTCCCCCTCCCTCCCGTTGTCTGTGCCTTTTACTCCCCTGCCCGCCCTCCCTTTGTCTGAGCCTTTTACTCCCCCGCCGCCCTCCCTTTGTCTGTGCCTTTTTCTCCCCCGCCTACCTCTCCTCCCTTTGTCTGAGCCTTTTACTCCCCCCGCCGCCCTCCCTTTGTCTGTGCCTTTTTCTCCCCCGCCTACCTCTCCTCCCTTTGTCTTTGCCTTTTACTCCCCCCGCCCACCCTCCCTCCCTCCCTTTGTCTGTGCCTTTTACTCCCTTGCCCGCCCTCCCTTTGTCTGTGCCTTTTTCTCCCCCGCCTGCCCTTCATCCCTTTGTCTTTGCATTTTACTCCCCCCGCCCGCCCACCCTTTTACTCTGCCCTCCCTCCCTTTTACTCTGCCCTCCCTCCCTCCCTTTTACTCCGCCCTCCCTCCTTCCCTTTTACTCCACCCTCCCTCCCTTTTACTCCCCCCTCCCTTCCTCCCTTTTACTCCCCCGCCCTCGCTACCTCCCTTTGTCTGTGCCTTTTATTCCCCCCACCCGCCCTCCCTCCTTTGTCTGTGCCTTTTACTCCCCCGCCTGCCCTCCCTCCCTTTGTCTGTGCCTTTTACTCCCCCGCCTTCCCGTTGTCTGTGCCTTTTACTCCCCGCCCGCCCTCCCGTTTTCTGTGCCTCTTACTTCCCCCGCCCGCCATCCCGTTGTCTATGCCTTTTACTCTGCCCTCCCGTTCTCTGTGTCTTTTACTCCCCCTCCCTCCCATTGTCTGTGCCTTTTACTCCCCCCGCCCGCCCTCCCGTTGTCTGTGCCTTTTACTCCCCCGCCGCCCTCCCTTTGTCTGTGCCTTTTTTGCCCCGCCTGCCCTTCCTCCCTTTGTCTTTGCCTTTTACTTCCCCTGCCCTCCCTCCCTTTCTCTGTGCTTTTTACTCCCCCCACCCGCCCTCCCACCCTTTTACTCTTCGTGCCCTCCCTCCCTTTTACTCCCCCTCGTCTGCCCTCCCTCCCTCTTACTCCGCCCTCCCTCCCTTTTACTCTGTCCTCCCTCCCTCCCTCCCTCCCTTTTACTCCGCCCTCCCTCCCTCCCTTTTACTCCCCCCTCCCTTCCTCCCTTTTACACCCCCCACACTCCCTCCCTTTTACTCCCCCCTCCCTCCCTCCCGTTGTCCATGCCTTTTACTCGCCCCGCCTGCCCTCCCTCCCGTAGTCCGTGCCTTTTCCTCCCCCGCCCACTTTCCCTCCCGTTGTCCGTGCCTTTTACTCCCCCCACCCGCCCTCCTTCCCTTTGTCTGAGCCTTTTACTCCCCCCACCGCCCTCCCTTTGTCTGTGCCTTTTACTCCACCCGCCCTCCTTCCCTTTGTCTCTGCCTTTTAATCCCCCCGCCCTCCCTCCCTTTGTCAGTGCCTTTTACTCCCCCCGCCCGCCCTCCCTCCTTTGTCTGTGCCTTTTACTCCCCCCGCCCGCCAACACTCCCTTTGTCTCAGCCTTTTACTCCCCCCGCCGCCCTCCCTTTGTCTGTGCCTTTTTCTAACCCGCCCGCCCTTCATCCCTTTGTCTTTGCCTCTTACTCCCCCCGCCCGCCCTCCCTTTGTCTGTGCCTTTTACTCCCCCGCCCACCCTCCCTTCCTTTGTCTGAGCGTTTTACTCCCCCCACCGCCCTCCCTTTGTCTGTGCCTTTTTCTCCCCCGCCTACCTGTCCTCCCTTTGTCTTTACCTTTTACTCCCCCCCCGCCCTCCCTCCCTTTGTTTGTGCCTTTTACTCCACCCGCCCTCCCTCCCTTTGTCTCTGCCTTTTAATCCCCCCGCTCGCCCTCCCTCCCTTTGTCAGTGTCTTTTACTCCCCCCGCCCGCCTTCCCTCCTTTGTCTGTGCCTTTTACTCCCCCCGCCCGCCCGCCCTCACTCCCTTTGTCTGAGCGTTTTACTCCCCCCGCCGCCCTCCCTTTGTCTGTGCCTTTTTCTCCCCCGCCTGCCCTTCCTCCCTTTGTCTTTGCATTTTACTCCCCCCTCCCGCCCTCCCTCCCTTTGTCTGTGCCTTTTACTCCCCCCGCCCGCCCTCCCACCCTTTTACTCTCCGTGCACTCCCTCTCTTTTACTCCCCCGCTGCCCTCCCTTTGTCTGTGCCTTTTTCTCCCCTGCCTGCCCTTCCTCCCTTTGTCTTTGCCTTTTACTCCCCCCACCCGCCCTCCCTCCCTCACTTTGTCTGTGCCGTTTTTCTCCACCCGCCCTCCCTCCTTCCCTTTGTCTGTGCCTTTTACTCCCCCCGCCCCCCTCCCTCCTTTGTCTGTGCCTTTTACTCCCCCGCCTGCCCTCGCTCCCTTTGTCTGAGCCTTTTACTCCCCTCACCGCACTCCCTTTGTCTGTGCCTTTTTCTCCCCCACCTGCCCTTCCTCCCTTTGTGTTTGCCTTTTACTCCCCCCGCCCTCCCTCCCTTTGTCTGTGCCTTTTACTCCCCCGCCTGCCCTCCCACCCTTTTACTCTCCGTGCCCTCCCTCCCTTTTTCTCCCCCTCGCCTGCACTACCTCCCTCTTACTCTGCCCTCCCTCCCTTTTACTGTGCCCTCTCTCCCTCCCTCTTACTCTGCCCTCCCTCCCTCCCTTTTACTCCCCCCTCCCTTTTACTCCCCCCACACTCCCTCCCTTTTACTCCCCCCGCCCTCCCTCCCTCCCGTTGTCCATGCCTTTTACTCGCCCCACCTGCTCTCCCTCCCGTTGTCCGTGCCTTTTACTCCCCCCGCCCACCCTCCCTCCCGTTGTCCGTGCCTTTTATTCCCCCCACCCGCCATCCCTTTGTCTGTGCCTTTTACTCACCCCGACCGCCCTCCCTCCCTGTGTCTGTGCCTTTTACTCCCTCGCCCGCCCGCCCTCCTTTGTCTGTGCCTTTTACTCCCCCCACCCGCCCTCCCTCCCTTTGTCTGTGCCTTTTTCTCCCCCGCCTGCCCTTCATCCCTTTGTCTTTGCCTTTTACTCGCCCTCCCTCCCTCCCTTTGTGCATTTTACTCCCCCGCCCACCCTCCCTCCCTTTGTCTGAGCCTTTTACTCCCCCGCCACCCTCCCTTTGTCTGTGCCTTTTTCTCCCCTGCCTACCTCTCCTCCCTTTGTCTTTGCCTTTTACTCCCCCCGCTCGCCCACCCTCCCTCACTTTGTCTGTGCCTTTTACTCCACCCGCCCTCCCTCCCTCCCTTTGTCTCTGCCTTTTAATCCCCCCGCCCGCCCTCCCTCCCTTTGTCAGTGCCTTTTACTCCCCCCTCCCGCCCTCCCTCCTTTGTCTGTGCCTTTTATTCCCCCCGCCCACCCTCACTCCCTTTGTCTGAGCCTTTTACTCCCCCCACCCGCCATCCCTTTGTCTGTGCCTTTTACTCCCCCCTCCCGCCCTCCCTCCCTTTGTCTGTGCCTTTTTCTCCCCCGCCTGCCCTTCATCCCTTTGTCTTTGCCTTTTACTCGCCCTCCCTCCCTCCCTTTGTGCATTTTACTCCCCCGCCCACCCTCCCTCCCTTTGTCTGAGCCTTTTACTCCCCCGCCACCCTCCCTTTGTCTGTGCCTTTTTCTCCCCTGCCTACCTCTCCTCCCTTTGTCTTTGCCTTTTACTCCCCCCGCTCGCCCACCCTCCCTCACTTTGTCTGTGCCTTTTACTCCACCCGCCCTCCCTCCCTCCCTTTGTCTCTGCCTTTTAATCCCCCCGCCCGCCCTCCCTCCCTTTGTCAGTGCCTTTTACTCCCCCCTCCCGCCCTCCCTCCTTTGTCTGTGCCTTTTATTCCCCCCGCCCACCCTCACTCCCTTTGTCTGAGCCTTTTACTCCCCCGCCTCCCTCCCTTTGTCTGTGCCTTTTTCTCCCCCGCCTGCCCTTCCTCCCTTTGTCTTTGCATTTTACTGCCCCCGCCTGCCCTCCCTCCCTTTGTCTGAGCCTTTTACTCCCCCCGCCTCCCTCCCTTTGTCTGTGCCTTTTTCTCCCCCGCCTGCCCTCCCTCCCTTTGTCTATGCCTTTTACTCCCCCGCCCGCCCTCCCACCCTTTTACTCTCTGTGCACTCCCTCCCTTTTACTCCCCCGCCTGCCCTCCCTCCCTCTTACTCTGCCCTCTCTCCCTTTTACTCTGCCCTCCCTCCCTCCCTTTTACACCGCCCTCCCTCCCTCCCTTTTACTCCTCCCTCCCTCCCTTTTACTCCCCCCTCCCTTCCTCCCTTTTACTCCCCCGCCCTCGCTACCTCCCTTTGTCTGTGCCTTTTACTCCCCCGCCCGCCCTCCTTCCCTTTGTCTTTGCCTTTTACTCCCCCGCCCGCCCGCCCTCCTTTGTCTCTGCCTTTTATTCCCCCCGCCCGCCCTCCTTCCCTTTGTGTGTGCCTTTTACTCCCCCGCCGCCCTCCCTTTGTCTGTGCCTTTTACTCCCCCCGCCTGCCCTCCCTCCCATTGTCTGTGCCTTTTACTCCCCCGCCTTCCCATTGTCTGTGCCTTTTACTCCCCCCTTCCACTTGCCCTCCCGGTGTCTGTGCCTTTTACTCCCCCGCCCTCCCTCCCGTTGTCTGTGCCTCTTACTTCCCCCGCCCGCCATCCCGTTGTCTATGCCTTTTACTCTGCCCTCCCGTTCTCTGTGTCTTTTACTCCCCCTCCCTCCCGTTGTCTGTGCCTTTTACACCCCCTGCCCTGCCTCCCTTTGTCTGTGCCTTTTACTTCCTCCGCTTGCCGTCCCTTTGTCTGTGTCTTTTTTACCCCCCGCCTGCCCTTCCTCCCTTTGTGTGTGCCTTTTACTTACTCCGCCCTCCCTACCTCCCTTTGTCTGTGCCTTTTACTCCCCCACCCGCCCTCCCTCCCTTTGTCTGTGCCTTTTACTCGCCCGCCCACCCTCCCTCCTTTGTCTGTGCCTTTTGCTCCCCCCGCCCGCCCTCCCTCCCTTTGTCTACGCCTTTTACTCCCCCGCCGCCCTCCCTTTGTCTGTGCCTTTTTCTCCCCTTCCTGCCCTTCCACCCTTTGCCTTTTACTCCCCCACCCGCCCTCCCTCCCTCGCTTTGTCTGTGCCGTTTACTCCACCCGCCCTCCCTCCTTCCCTTTGTCTGTGCCTTTTACTCCCCCCGCCCCTCCCTCCTTTGTCTGTGCCTTTTACTCTCCCCGCCTGCCCTCGCTCCCTTTGTCTGAGCCTTTTACTCCCCTCACCGCCCTCCCTTTGTGCCTTTTTCTCCCCCGCCTGCCCTTCCTCCCTTTGTGTTTGCCTTTTACTCCCCCGCCCTCCTTCTTTTTGTGCCTTTTACTCCCCCCGCCTGCCCTCCCACCCTTTTACTCTCCGTGCCCTCTCTCCCTTTTACTCCCCCTCGCCTGCACTACCTCCCTCTTACTCTGCCCTCCCTCCCTTTTACTGTGCCCTCCCTCCCTCCCTCCCTTTTACTCAGCCCTCCCTCCCTCCCTTTTACTCCCCCCTCCCTTCCTCCCTTTTACTCCCCCCGCCCTCCCTCCCGTTGTCCATGCCTTTTACTCGCCCCACCTGCTCTCCCTCCCGTTGTCCGTGCCTTTTACTCCCCCCGCCCACCCTCCCTCCCGTTGTCCGTGCCTATTACTCCCCCCGCCCGCCCTCCCTTTGTCTGTGCCTTTTACTCACCCCGACCGCCCTCCCTCCCTGTGTCTGTGCCTTTTACTCCCTCGCCCGCCCACCCTCCCTCCTTTGTCTGTGCCTTTTACTCCCCCCACCCGCCCTCCCTCCCTTTGTCTCTGCCTTTTAATCCCCCCGCCCGCCCTCCCTTTGTCTGTGCCTTTTACTCCCTTGCCCGCCCTCCCTTTGTCTGTGCCTTTTTCTCCACCGCCTGCCCTTCATCCCTTTGTCTTTGCCTTTTACTCCCCCGCCCTCCTTCCCTCCCTCCCTTTGTCTGTGCCTTTTACTCCCCCGCCCACCCTCCCTCCCTTTGTCTGAGCCTTTTACTCCCCCCGCCGCCCTCCCTTTGTCTGTGCCTTTTTCTCCCCCGCCTACCTCTCCTCCCTTTGTCTTTGCCTTTTACTCCCCCCGCCCACCCTCCCTCCCTCCCTTTGTGTGTGCCTTTTACTCCACCCGCCCTCCCTCCCTCCGTTTGTCTCTGCCTTTTAATCCCCCCTCCCGCCCTCCCTCCTTTGTCTGTGCCTTTTACTCCCCCGCCCACCCTCACTCCCTTTGTCGGAGCCTTTTACTCCCCCGCCTCCCTCCCTTTGTCTGTGCCTTTTTCTCCCCCGCCTGCCCTTCCTCCCTTTGTCTTTGCATTTTACTCCCCCCGCCCGCCCACCCTTTTACTCTGCCCTCCCTCCCTTTTACTCTGCCCTCCCTCCCTCCCTTTTACTCCACCCTCCCTCCCTTTTACTCCCCCCTCCCTTCCTCCCTTTTACTCCCCCGCCCTCGCTACCTCCCTTTGTCTGTGCCTTTTATTCCCCCCACCCGCCCTCCTTCTCTTTGTGTGTGCCTTTTACTCCCCCGCCGCCCTCCCTTTGTCTGTGCCTTTTACTCCCCCGCCTGCCCTCCCTCCCTTTGTCTGTGCCTTTTACTCCCCTGCCTTCCCGTTGTCTGTGCCTTTTACTCCCCCTTCCGCTCGCCCTCCCGTTGTCTGTGCCTTTTACTCCCCGCCCGCCCTCCCGTTTTCTGTGCCTCTTACTTCCCCCGCCCGCCATCCCGTTGTCTATGCCTTTTACTCTGCCCTCCCGTTCTGTGTCTTTTACTCCCCCTCCCTCCCATTGTCTGTGCCTTTTACTCCCCCCGCCCGCCCTCCCGTTGTCTGTGCCTTTTACTCCCCCGCCGCCCTCCCTTTGTCTGTGCCTTTTTTGCCCCGCCTGCCCTTCCTCCCTTTGTCTTTGCCTTTTACTTCCCCTGCCTTCCCTCCCTTTCTCTGTGCTTTTTACTCCCCCCACCCGCCCTCCCACCCTTTTACTCTTCGTGCCCTCCCTCCCTTTTACTCACCCTCGTCTGCCCTCCCTCCCTCTTACTCCGCCCTCCCTCCCTTTTACTCTGTCCTCCCTCCCTCCCTCCCTTTTACTCCGCCCTCCCTCCCTCCCACTCCCCCCTCCCTTCCTCCCTTTTACACCCCCCACACTCCCTCCCTTTTACTCCCCCCGCCCTCCCTCCCTCCCGTTGTCCATGCCTTTTACTCGCCCCGCCTGCCTTCCCTCCCGTAGTCCGTGCCTTTTCCTCCCCCGCCCACTTTCCCTCCCGTTGTCCGTGCCTTTTACTCCCCCCACCCGCCCTCCCTTTGTCTGTGCCTTTTACTCCCCCCGCCCGCCCTCCCTTATTCTGTGCCTTTTACTACCTCGCCCTCCCGCCCGCTCTCCCTCCTTTGTCTGTGCCTTTTACTCCCCACACCCGCCCTCCCTCCCTTTGTCTGAGCCTTTTACTCCCCCCACCGCCCTCCCTTTGTCCCTGCCTTTTACTCCACCCGCCCTCCTTCACTTTGTCTCTGCCTTTTAATCCCCCCGCCCGCCCTCCCTCCCTTCGTCAGTGCCTTTTACTCCCCCCGCCCGCCCTCCCTCCTTTGTCTGTGCCTTTTACTCCCCCCGCCCGCCAACACTCCCTTTGTCTCAGCCTTTTACTCCCCCCGCCGCCCTCCCTTTGTCTGTGCCTTTTAATCCCCCGCCGCCCTCCCTTTGTGCCTTTTTCTAACCCGCTGGTCCTTCATCCCTTTGTCTTTGCCTTTTACTCCCCCCGCCCTCCCTCCCTCCCTTTGTCTGTGCCTTTTACTCCCCCGCCCACCCTCCCTCCCTTTGTCTGAGGCTTTTACTCCCCCCACCGCTCTCCCTTTGTCTGTGCCTTATTCTCCCCCGCCTACCTGTCCTCCCTTTGTCTTTGCCTTTTACTCCCCCGCCCGCCCTCCCTTCCTCCCTTTGTCTGTGCCTTTTACTCCACCTGCCCTCCCTCCCTTTGTCTCTGCCTTTTAATCCCCCCGCCCGCCCTCCCTCCCTTTGTCAGTGCCTTTTACTCCCCCGCCCGCCATCCCTCCTTTGTCTGTGCCTTTTACTCCCCCCGCCGCCCTCCCTTTGTCTTTGCCTTTTTCTCCCCGCCTGCCCTTCCTCCCTTTGTCTTTACATTTTACTCCCCCCTCCCTCCCTTTGTCTGTGCTTTTTACTCCCCCCACCCGCCCTCCCACCCTTTTACTCTCCGTGCACTCCCTCCCTTTTACTCCCCCTGCCTGCCCTCCCTCTTACTCTGCCCTCCCTCCCTTTTACTCTGCCCTCCATCCCTTCCTCCCTTCCTCCCTTTTACTCCGCCCTCCCCCCTCCCTTTTACTCCGCCCTTCCTCCCTCCCTTTTACTCCCCCCCTTCCTCCCTTTTACTCCCCCCGCCCTCACTACCTCCCTTTGTCTGTGCCTTTTACTCCCCCCGCCCGCCCTCCCTCCCTTTGCCTTTGCCTTTTACTCCCCAGCCCGCCCTCCCTTTGTCTGTACCTTTTACTCCCCCGCCTACCCTCCCTCCCTTTGTCTGTGCCTTTCACTCCCCCCGCCTTCCCGTTGTCTGTGCCGTTTATTTCCCCTTTCACTTGCCCTCCCGTTGTCTGGCCTTTTACTCCCCCGCCCGCCCTCCCGTTGTCTGTGCCTTTTACTTCCCCCGCCCGCCCTCCCGATGTCTATGCCTTTTACTCTGCCCTCCCGTTCTCTGTGTCTTTTACTCCCCCTGCCTCCCGTTGTCTGTGCCTTTTACTCCCCCTGCCTGCCCTCCCGCTGTCTTTGGCTTTTACTCCCCCTTCTGCACTCCCGTTCTCTGTGCCTTTTACTCCTCCTGCCCACCCTCCCGTTGTCAATGCCTTTTACTCCACCCTCCCGTTCTCTGTGCCTTTTACTCCCTCTCCCTCCCATTGTCTGTGCCTTTTACTCCCCCGCCCGCCCTCCTGTTGTCTGTGCCTTTTACTCCCCCGCCTGCCCTCCCGTTGTCTGTGCCTTTCACTCCCCCGCCCACCCTCCCGTTGTCTGTGCCTTTTATTCCCCCGGCCACCCTCCCTTTGTCTATGCCTTTTACTCCGCCCTCCTGTTCTCTGTGCCTTTTACTCACCCTCCCTCCCGTTGTCTGTGCCTTTTACTCCCTACGCCCTCCCTCCCTCTGTGCCTTTTACTCCCCCCGCCCCCCTCCCTCCTTTGTCTGTGCCTTTTACTCCCCCCGCCTGCCCTCCCACCCTTTTACTCTCCGTGCCCTCCCTCCCTTTTACTCCCCCTTGCCTGCACTACCTCCCTCTTACTCTGTCCTCCCTCCCTTTTACTGTGCCCTCCCTCCCTCCCTTTTACTCCGCCCTCCCTCCCTCCCTCCCTTTTACTCCCCCCTCCCTTACTCACTTTTACTCCCCCCACACTCCCTCACTTTTACTCCCCCCGCCCTCCCTCCCTCCCGTTGTCCATGCCTTTTACTCGCCCCACCTCTCTCCCTCCCGTTGTCCGTGCCTTTTACTCCCATCCCGTTGTCCGTGCCTTTTACTCCCCCCGCCCACCCTCCCTTTGTCTGTGCCTTTAACTCCCCCCGCCCGCCCTCCCTCCCTCCCTTATTCTGTGCCTTTTACTCCCTCGCCCGCCCGCCCTCCCTCCCTTGTCTGTGCCTTTTACTCCCCCCACCCGCCCTCCCAACCTTTGTCTGAGCCTTTTACTCCCCCCACCGCCCTCCCTTTGTGCCTTTTTCTCCCCCGCCTACCTGTACTCCCTTTGTCTTTGCCTTTTACTCCCCCCGCCCGCCCTCCCTCCCTTTGACTGTGCCTTTTACTCCCCCCTCCCGCCCTCCCTCCTTTGTCTGTGCCTTTTACTCCCCCCGCCCACCCTCACTCCCTTTGTCTGTGCCTTTTTCTCCCCCGCCAGCCCTTCCTCCCTTTCTCTTTGCATTTTACTCCCCCCGCCTGCCCTCCCTCCCTTTGTCTGTGCCTTTTACTCCCCCCGCCCGCCCTCCCACCCTCTTACTCTGCCCTCCCTCCCTCTTACTCTGCCCTCCCTCCCTTTTACTCTGCCCTCCCTCCCTCCCTTTTACTCCGCCCTCCCTCCCTTTTACTCCACCCTCCCTCCCTCCCTTTTACTCCCCCCTCCCTTCCTCCCTTTTACTCCCCCGCCCTCGCTACCTCCCTTTGTCTGTGCCTTTTACTCCCCCGCCCGCCCTCCCTCCCTTTGTCTTTGCCTTTTACTCCCCCTCCCGCCCTCCCTCCTTTGTCTCTGCCTTTTATTCCCCCCGCCCGCCCTCCTTCCCTTTGTGTGTGCCTTTTACTCCCCCCGCCACCCTCCCTTTGTCTGTGACTTTTACTCCCCCGCCTGCCCTCCCTCCCTTTGTCTGTGCCTTTTACTCCCCCGCCTTCCCGTTGTCTGTGCCTTTTACTCCCCCTTCAGCTCGCCCTCCCGTTGTCTGTGCCTTTTACTCCCCCGCCTGCCCTCCCGTTGTCTGTGCCTCTTACTTCCCCCGCCCGCCCTCCCGTTGTCTATGCCTTTTACTCTGCCCTCCCGTTCTCTGTGTCTTTTACTCGCCCTGCCTCCCTTTGTGCCTTTTACTCCCTCCGCTTGCCCTCCCTTTGTCTGTGTCTTTTTTACCCCCCGCCCGCCCTTCCTCCCTTTGTGCCTTTTACTCCCCCACCCGCCCTCCCTCCCTTGGTCTGTGCCTTTTACTTGCCCGCCCTCCCTCCTTTGTCTGTGCCTTTTATTCCCCCCACCCGCCCTCACCGCCCTCCCTTTGTCTGTGCCTTTTTCTCCCCCGCCTGCCCTTCCTCCCTTTGTGTTTGCCTTTTACTCCCCCCGCCCTCCCTCCCTTTGTCTGTGCCTTTTATTCCCCCGCCTGCCCTCCCACCCTTTTACTCTCCGTGCCCTCCCTCCCTTTTACTCCCCCTCGCCTCCACTATCTCCCTCTTACTCTGCCCCCCTCCCTTTTACTGTACCCTCCCTCCCTCCCTTTTACTCCGCCCTCCCTCCCTTTTACTCCCCCCTCCCTTCCTCCCTTTTACTCCCCCCACACTCCCTCCCTTTTACTCCTCCCGCACTCCCTCCCTCCCGTTGTCCATGCCTTTTACTCGCCCCACCTGCTCTCCCTCCCGTTGTCCGTGCCTTTTACTCCCCCCGCCCACCCTCCCTTTGTCTGTGCCTTTTACTCCCTTGCCCGCCCTCCCTTTGTCTGTGCCTTTTTCTCCACCGCCTGCCCTTCATCCCTTTGTCTTTGCCTTTTACTCCCCCGCCCTCCTTCCCTCCCTCCCTTCGTCTGTGCCTTTTACTCCCCCGCCCACCCTCCCTCCCTTTGTCTGAGCCTTTTACTCCCCCCGCCGCCCTCCCTTTGTCTGTGCCTTTTTCTCCCCCGCCTACCTCTCCTCCCTTTGTCTTTGCCTTTTACTCCCCCCGCCCACCCTCCCTCCCTCCCTTTGTGTGTGCCTTTTACTCCACCCGCCCTCCCTCCCTCCGTTTGTCTCTGCCTTTTAATCCCCCCTCCCGCCCTCCCTCCTTTGTCTGTGCCTTTTACTCCCCCGCCCACCCTCACTCCCTTTGTCGGAGCCTTTTACTCTCCCGCCTCCCTCCCTTTGTCTGTGCCTTTTACTCCCCCGCCTGCACTCCTGTTCTCTGTGCCATTTACTCCCCTTGCCCACCCTCCCGTTCTCTGTGCCTTTTACTCCCCCTCCCTCCCGTTGTCTGTGCCTTTTACTCCCCTGCCCGCCCTCCCTTTGTCTGAGCCTTTTACTCCCCCGCCGCCCTCCCTTTGTCTGTGCCTTTTTCTCCCCCGCCTACCTCTCCTCCCTTTGTCTGAGCCTTTTACTCCCCCCGCCGCCCTCCCTTTGTCTGTGCCTTTTTCTCCCCCGCCTACCTCTCCTCCCTTTGTCTTTGCCTTTTACTCCCCCCGCCCACCCTCCCTCCCTCCCTTTGTCTGTGCCTTTTACTCCCTTGCCCGCCCTCCCTTTGTCTGTGCCTTTTTCTCCCCCGCCTGCCCTTCATCCCTTTGTCTTTGCATTTTACTCCCCCCGCCCGCCCTCCTTCCCTTTGTGTGTGCCTTTTACTCCCCCGCCGCCCTCCCTTTGTCTGTGCCTTTTACTCCCCCCGCCTGCCCTCCCTCCCATTGTCTGTGCCTTTTACTCCCCCGCCTTCCCATTGTCTGTGCCTTTTACTCCCCCCTTCCACTTGCCCTCCCGGTGTCTGTGCCTTTTACTCCCCCGCCCTCCCTCCCGTTGTCTGTGCCTCTTACTTCCCCCGCCCGCCATCCCGTTGTCTATGCCTTTTACTCTGCCCTCCCGTTCTCTGTGTCTTTTACTCCCCCTCCCTCCCGTTGTCTGTGCCTTTTACACCCCCTGCCCTGCCTCCCTTTGTCTGTGCCTTTTACTTCCTCCGCTTGCCGTCCCTTTGTCTGTGTCTTTTTTACCCCCCGCCTGCCCTTCCTCCCTTTGTGTGTGCCTTTTACTTACTCCGCCCTCCCTACCTCCCTTTGTCTGTGCCTTTTACTCCCCCACCCGCCCTCCCTCCCTTTGTCTGTGCCTTTTACTCGCCCGCCCACCCTCCCTCCTTTGTCTGTGCCTTTTGCTCCCCCCGCCCGCCCTCCCTCCCTTTGTCTACGCCTTTTACTCCCCCGCCGCCCTCCCTTTGTCTGTGCCTTTTTCTCCCCTTCCTGCCCTTCCACCCTTTGCCTTTTACTCCCCCACCCGCCCTCCCTCCCTCGCTTTGTCTGTGCCGTTTACTCCACCCGCCCTCCCTCCTTCCCTTTGTCTGTGCCTTTTACTCCCCCCGCCCCTCCCTCCTTTGTCTGTGCCTTTTACTCTCCCCACCTGCCCTCGCTCCCTTTGTCTGAGCCTTTTACTCCCCTCACCGCCCTCCCTTTGTGCCTTTTTCTCCCCCGCCTGCCCTTCCTCCCTTTGTGTTTGCCTTTTACTCCCCCGCCCTCCTTCTTTTTGTGCCTTTTACTCCCCCCGCCTGCCCTCCCACCCTTTTACTCTCCGTGCCCTCTCTCCCTTTTACTCCCCCTCGCCTGCACTACCTCCCTCTTACTCTGCCCTCCCTCCCTTTTACTGTGCCCTCCCTCCCTCCCTCCCTTTTACTCAGCCCTCCCTCCCTCCCTTTTACTCCCCCCTCCCTTCCTCCCTTTTACTCCCCCCGCCCTCCCTCCCGTTGTCCATGCCTTTTACTCGCCCCACCTGCTCTCCCTCCCGTTGTCCGTGCCTTTTACTCCCCCCGCCCACCCTCCCTCCCGTTGTCCGTGCCTATTACTCCCCCCGCCCGCCCTCCCTTTGTCTGTGCCTTTTACTCACCCCGACCGCCCTCCCTCCCTGTGTCTGTGCCTTTTACTCCCTCGCCCGCCCACCCTCCCTCCTTTGTCTGTGCCTTTTACTCCCCCCACCCGCCCTCCCTCCCTTTGTCTCTGCCTTTTAATCCCCCCGCCCGCCCTCCCTTTGTCTGTGCCTTTTACTCCCTTGCCCGCCCTCCCTTTGTCTGTGCCTTTTTCTCCACCGCCTGCCCTTCATCCCTTTGTCTTTGCCTTTTACTCCCCCGCCCTCCTTCCCTCCCTCCCTTTGTCTGTGCCTTTTACTCCCCCGCCCACCCTCCCTCCCTTTGTCTGAGCCTTTTACTCCCCCCGCCGCCCTCCCTTTGTCTGTGCCTTTTTCTCCCCCGCCTACCTCTCCTCCCTTTGTCTTTGCCTTTTACTCCCCCCGCCCACCCTCCCTCCCTCCCTTTGTGTGTGCCTTTTACTCCACCCGCCCTCCCTCCCTCCGTTTGTCTCTGCCTTTTAATCCCCCCTCCCGCCCTCCCTCCTTTGTCTGTGCCTTTTACTCCCCCGCCCACCCTCACTCCCTTTGTCGGAGCCTTTTACTCCCCCGCCTCCCTCCCTTTGTCTGTGCCTTTTTCTCCCCCGCCTGCCCTTCCTCCCTTTGTCTTTGCATTTTACTCCCCCCGCCCGCCCACCCTTTTACTCTGCCCTCCCTCCCTTTTACTCTGCCCTCCCTCCCTCCCTTTTACTCCACCCTCCCTCCCTTTTACTCCCCCCTCCCTTCCTCCCTTTTACTCCCCCGCCCTCGCTACCTCCCTTTGTCTGTGCCTTTTATTCCCCCCACCCGCCCTCCTTCTCTTTGTGTGTGCCTTTTACTCCCCCGCCGCCCTCCCTTTGTCTGTGCCTTTTACTCCCCCGCCTGCCCTCCCTCCCTTTGTCTGTGCCTTTTACTCCCCTGCCTTCCCGTTGTCTGTGCCTTTTACTCCCCCTTCCGCTCGCCCTCCCGTTGTCTGTGCCTTTTACTCCCCGCCCGCCCTCCCGTTTTCTGTGCCTCTTACTTCCCCCGCCCGCCATCCCGTTGTCTATGCCTTTTACTCTGCCCTCCCGTTCTGTGTCTTTTACTCCCCCTCCCTCCCATTGTCTGTGCCTTTTACTCCCCCCGCCCGCCCTCCCGTTGTCTGTGCCTTTTACTCCCCCGCCGCCCTCCCTTTGTCTGTGCCTTTTTTGCCCCGCCTGCCCTTCCTCCCTTTGTCTTTGCCTTTTACTTCCCCTGCCTTCCCTCCCTTTCTCTGTGCTTTTTACTCCCCCCACCCGCCCTCCCACCCTTTTACTCTTCGTGCCCTCCCTCCCTTTTACTCACCCTCGTCTGCCCTCCCTCCCTCTTACTCCGCCCTCCCTCCCTTTTACTCTGTCCTCCCTCCCTCCCTCCCTTTTACTCCGCCCTCCCTCCCTCCCACTCCCCCCTCCCTTCCTCCCTTTTACACCCCCCACACTCCCTCCCTTTTACTCCCCCCGCCCTCCCTCCCTCCCGTTGTCCATGCCTTTTACTCGCCCCGCCTGCCTTCCCTCCCGTAGTCCGTGCCTTTTCCTCCCCCGCCCACTTTCCCTCCCGTTGTCCGTGCCTTTTACTCCCCCCACCCGCCCTCCCTTTGTCTGTGCCTTTTACTCCCCCCGCCCGCCCTCCCTTATTCTGTGCCTTTTACTACCTCGCCCTCCCGCCCGCTCTCCCTCCTTTGTCTGTGCCTTTTACTCCCCACACCCGCCCTCCCTCCCTTTGTCTGAGCCTTTTACTCCCCCCACCGCCCTCCCTTTGTCTGTGCCTTTTACTCCACCCGCCCTCCTTCACTTTGTCTCTGCCTTTTAATCCCCCCGCCCGCCCTCCCTCCCTTCGTCAGTGCCTTTTACTCCCCCCGCCCGCCCTCCCTCCTTTGTCTGTGCCTTTTACTCCCCCCGCCCGCCAACACTCCCTTTGTCTCAGCCTTTTACTCCCCCCGCCGCCCTCCCTTTGTCTGTGCCTTTTAATCCCCCGCCGCCCTCCCTTTGTGCCTTTTTCTAACCCGCTGGTCCTTCATCCCTTTGTCTTTGCCTTTTACTCCCCCCGCCCTCCCTCCCTCCCTTTGTCTGTGCCTTTTACTCCCCCGCCCACCCTCCCTCCCTTTGTCTGAGGCTTTTACTCCCCCCACCGCTCTCCCTTTGTCTGTGCCTTATTCTCCCCCGCCTACCTGTCCTCCCTTTGTCTTTGCCTTTTACTCCCCCGCCCGCCCTCCCTTCCTCCCTTTGTCTGTGCCTTTTACTCCACCTGCCCTCCCTCCCTTTGTCTCTGCCTTTTAATCCCCCCGCCCGCCCTCCCTCCCTTTGTCAGTGCCTTTTACTCCCCCGCCCGCCATCCCTCCTTTGTCTGTGCCTTTTACTCCCCCCGCCGCCCTCCCTTTGTCTTTGCCTTTTTCTCCCCGCCTGCCCTTCCTCCCTTTGTCTTTACATTTTACTCCCCCCTCCCTCCCTTTGTCTGTGCTTTTTACTCCCCCCACCCGCCCTCCCACCCTTTTACTCTCCGTGCACTCCCTCCCTTTTACTCCCCCTGCCTGCCCTCCCTCTTACTCTGCCCTCCCTCCCTTTTACTCTGCCCTCCATCCCTTCCTCCCTTTTACTCCGCCCTCCCCCCTCCCTTTTACTCCGCCCTTCCTCCCTCCCTTTTACTCCCCCCCTTCCTCCCTTTTACTCCCCCCGCCCTCACTACCTCCCTTTGTCTGTGCCTTTTACTCCCCCCGCCCGCCCTCCCTCCCTTTGCCTTTGCCTTTTACTCCCCAGCCCGCCCTCCCTTTGTCTGTACCTTTTACTCCCCCGCCTACCCTCCCTCCCTTTGTCTGTGCCTTTCACTCCCCCCGCCTTCCCGTTGTCTGTGCCGTTTATTTCCCCTTTCACTTGCCCTCCCGTTGTCTGGCCTTTTACTCCCCCGCCCGCCCTCCCGTTGTCTGTGCCTTTTACTTCCCCCGCCCGCCCTCCCGATGTCTATGCCTTTTACTCTGCCCTCCCGTTCTCTGTGTCTTTTACTCCCCCTGCCTCCCGTTGTCTGTGCCTTTTACTCCCCCTGCCTGCCCTCCCGCTGTCTTTGCCTTTTACTCCCCCTCCTGCACTCCCGTTCTCTGTGCCTTTTACTCCTCCTGCCCACCCTCCCGTTGTCAATGCCTTTTACTCCACCCTCCCGTTCTCTGTGCCTTTTACTCCCTCTCCCTCCCATTGTCTGTGCCTTTTACTCCCCCGCCCGCCCTCCTGTTGTCTGTGCCTTTTACTCCCCCGCCTGCCCTCCCGTTGTCTGTGCCTTTCACTCCCCCGCCCACCCTCCCGTTGTCTGTGCCTTTTACTCCCCCGGCCACCCTCCCTTTGTCTATGCCTTTTACTCCGCCCTCCTGTTCTCTGTGCCTTTTACTCACCCTCCCTCCCGTTGTCTGTGCCTTTTACTCCCTACGCCCTCCCTCCCTCTGTGCCTTTTACTCCCCCCGCCCCCCTCCCTCCTTTGTCTGTGCCTTTTACTCCCCCCGCCTGCCCTCCCACCCTTTTACTCTCCGTGCCCTCCCTCCCTTTTACTCCCCCTTGCCTGCACTACCTCCCTCTTACTCTGTCCTCCCTCCCTTTTACTGTGCCCTCCCTCCCTCCCTTTTACTCCGCCCTCCCTCCCTCCCTCCCTTTTACTCCCCCCTCCCTTACTCACTTTTACTCCCCCCACACTCCCTCACTTTTACTCCCCCCGCCCTCCCTCCCTCCCGTTGTCCATGCCTTTTACTCGCCCCACCTCTCTCCCTCCCGTTGTCCGTGCCTTTTACTCCCATCCCGTTGTCCGTGCCTTTTACTCCCCCCGCCCACCCTCCCTTTGTCTGTGCCTTTAACTCCCCCCGCCCGCCCTCCCTCCCTCCCTTATTCTGTGCCTTTTACTCCCTCGCCCGCCCGCCCTCCCTCCCTTGTCTGTGCCTTTTACTCCCCCCACCCGCCCTCCCAACCTTTGTCTGAGCCTTTTACTCCCCCCACCGCCCTCCCTTTGTGCTTTTTTCTCCCCCGCCTACCTGTACTCCCTTTGTCTTTGCCTTTTACTCCCCCCGCCCGCCCTCCCTCCCTTTGACTGTGCCTTTTACTCCCCCCTCCCGCCCTCCCTCCTTTGTCTGTGCCTTTTACTCCCCCCGCCCACCCTCACTCCCTTTGTCTGTGCCTTTTTCTCCCCCGCCAGCCCTTCCTCCCTTTCTCTTTGCATTTTACTCCCCCCGCCTGCCCTCCCTCCCTTTGTCTGTGCCTTTTACTCCCCCCGCCCGCCCTCCCACCCTCTTACTCTGCCCTCCCTCCCTCTTACTCTGCCCTCCCTCCCTTTTACTCTGCCCTCCCTCCCTCCCTTTTACTCCGCCCTCCCTCCCTTTTACTCCACCCTCCCTCCCTCCCTTTTACTCCCCCCTCCCTTCCTCCCTTTTACTCCCCCGCCCTCGCTACCTCCCTTTGTCTGTGCCTTTTACTCCCCCGCCCGCCCTCCCTCCCTTTGTCTTTGCCTTTTACTCCCCCTCCCGCCCTCCCTCCTTTGTCTCTGCCTTTTATTCCCCCCGCCCGCCCTCCTTCCCTTTGTGTGTGCCTTTTACTCCCCCCGCCACCCTCCCTTTGTCTGTGACTTTTACTCCCCCGCCTGCCCTCCCTCCCTTTGTCTGTGCCTTTTACTCCCCCACCTTCCCGTTGTCTGTGCCTTTTACTCCCCCTTCAGCTCGCCCTCCCGTTGTCTGTGCCTTTTACTCCCCCGCCTGCCCTCCCGTTGTCTGTGCCTCTTACTTCCCCCGCCCGCCCTCCCGTTGTCTATGCCTTTTACTCTGCCCTCCCGTTCTCTGTGTCTTTTACTCGCCCTGCCTCCCTTTGTGCCTTTTACTCCCTCCGCTTGCCCTCCCTTTGTCTGTGTCTTTTTTACCCCCCGCCCGCCCTTCCTCCCTTTGTGCCTTTTACTCCCCCACCCGCCCTCCCTCCCTTGGTCTGTGCCTTTTACTTGCCCGCCCTCCCTCCTTTGTCTGTGCCTTTTATTCCCCCCACCCGCCCTCACCGCCCTCCCTTTGTCTGTGCCTTTTTCTCCCCCGCCTGCCCTTCCTCCCTTTGTGTTTGCCTTTTACTCCCCCCGCCCTCCCTCCCTTTGTCTGTGCCTTTTATTCCCCCGCCTGCCCTCCCACCCTTTTACTCTCCGTGCCCTCCCTCCCTTTTACTCCCCCTCGCCTCCACTATCTCCCTCTTACTCTGCCCCCCTCCCTTTTACTGTACCCTCCCTCCCTCCCTTTTACTCCGCCCTCCCTCCCTTTTACTCCCCCCTCCCTTCCTCCCTTTTACTCCCCCCACACTCCCTCCCTTTTACTCCTCCCGCACTCCCTCCCTCCCGTTGTCCATGCCTTTTACTCGCCCCACCTGCTCTCCCTCCCGTTGTCCGTGCCTTTTACTCCCCCCGCCCACCCTCCCTTTGTCTGTGCCTTTTACTCCCTTGCCCGCCCTCCCTTTGTCTGTGCCTTTTTCTCCACCGCCTGCCCTTCATCCCTTTGTCTTTGCCTTTTACTCCCCCGCCCTCCTTCCCTCCCTCCCTTTGTCTGTGCCTTTTACTCCCCCGCCCACCCTCCCTCCCTTTGTCTGAGCCTTTTACTCCCCCCGCCGCCCTCCCTTTGTCTGTGCCTTTTTCTCCCCCGCCTACCTCTCCTCCCTTTGTCTTTGCCTTTTACTCCCCCCGCCCACCCTCCCTCCCTCCCTTTGTGTGTGCCTTTTACTCCACCCGCCCTCCCTCCCTCCGTTTGTCTCTGCCTTTTAATCCCCCCTCCCGCCCTCCCTCCTTTGTCTGTGCCTTTTACTCCCCCGCCCACCCTCACTCCCTTTGTCGGAGCCTTTTACTCTCCCGCCTCCCTCCCTTTGTCTGTGCCTTTTACTCCCCCGCCTGCACTCCTGTTCTCTGTGCCATTTACTCCCCTTGCCCACCCTCCCGTTCTCTGTGCCTTTTACTCCCCCTCCCTCCCGTTGTCTGTGCCTTTTACTCCCCTGCCCGCCCTCCCTTTGTCTGAGCCTTTTACTCCCCCGCCGCCCTCCCTTTGTCTGTGCCTTTTTCTCCCCCGCCTACCTCTCCTCCCTTTGTCTGAGCCTTTTACTCCCCCCGCCGCCCTCCCTTTGTCTGTGCCTTTTTCTCCCCCGCCTACCTCTCCTCCCTTTGTCTTTGCCTTTTACTCCCCCCGCCCACCCTCCCTCCCTCCCTTTGTCTGTGCCTTTTACTCCCTTGCCCGCCCTCCCTTTGTCTGTGCCTTTTTCTCCCCCGCCTGCCCTTCATCCCTTTGTCTTTGCATTTTACTCCCCCCGCCCGCCCACCCTTTTACTCTGCCCTCCCTCCCTTTTACTCTGCCCTCCCTCCCTCCCTTTTACTCCGCCCTCCCTCCTTCCCTTTTACTCCACCCTCCCTCCCTTTTACTCCCCCCTCCCTTCCTCCCTTTTACTCCCCCGCCCTCGCTACCTCCCTTTGTCTGTGCCTTTTATTCCCCCCACCCGCCCTCCCTCCTTTGTCTGTGCCTTTTACTCCCCCGCCTGCCCTCCCTCCCTTTGTCTGTGCCTTTTACTCCCCCGCCTTCCCGTTGTCTGTGCCTTTTACTCCCCGCCCGCCCTCCCGTTTTCTGTGCCTCTTACTTCCCCCGCCCGCCATCCCGTTGTCTATGCCTTTTACTCTGCCCTCCCGTTCTCTGTGTCTTTTACTCCCCCTCCCTCCCATTGTCTGTGCCTTTTACTCCCCCCGCCCGCCCTCCCGTTGTCTGTGCCTTTTACTCCCCCGCCGCCCTCCCTTTGTCTGTGCCTTTTTTGCCCCGCCTGCCCTTCCTCCCTTTGTCTTTGCCTTTTACTTCCCCTGCCCTCCCTCCCTTTCTCTGTGCTTTTTACTCCCCCCACCCGCCCTCCCACCCTTTTACTCTTCGTGCCCTCCCTCCCTTTTACTCCCCCTCGTCTGCCCTCCCTCCCTCTTACTCCGCCCTCCCTCCCTTTTACTCTGTCCTCCCTCCCTCCCTCCCTCCCTTTTACTCCGCCCTCCCTCCCTCCCTTTTACTCCCCCCTCCCTTCCTCCCTTTTACACCCCCCACACTCCCTCCCTTTTACTCCCCCCCCCTCCCTCCCGTTGTCCATGCCTTTTACTCGCCCCGCCTGCCCTCCCTCCCGTAGTCCGTGCCTTTTCCTCCCCCGCCCACTTTCCCTCCCGTTGTCCGTGCCTTTTACTCCCCCCACCCGCCCTCCTTCCCTTTGTCTGAGCCTTTTACTCCCCCCACCGCCCTCCCTTTGTCTGTGCCTTTTACTCCACCCGCCCTCCTTCCCTTTGTCTCTGCCTTTTAATTCCCCCCGCCCTCCCTCCCTTTGTCAGTGCCTTTTACTCCCCCCGCCCGCCCTCCCTCCTTTGTCTGTGCCTTTTACTCCCCCCGCCCGCCAACACTCCCTTTGTCTCAGCCTTTTACTCCCCCCGCCGCCCTCCCTTTGTCTGTGCCTTTTACTCCCCCCGCCGCCCTCCCTTTGTCTGTGCCTTTTTCTAACCCGCCCGCCCTTCATCCCTTTGTCTTTGCCTCTTACTCCCCCCGCCCGCCCTCCCTTTGTCTGTGCCTTTTACTCCCCCGCCCACCCTCCCTTCCTTTGTCTGAGCCTTTTACTCCCCCCACCGCCCTCCCTTTGTCTGTGCCTTTTTCTCCCCCGCCTACCTGTCCTCCCTTTGTCTTTACCTTTTACTCCCCCCCCGCCCTCCCTCCCTTTGTTTGTGCCTTTTACTCCACCCGCCCTCCCTCCCTTTGTCTCTGCCTTTTAATCCCCCCGCTCGCCCTCCCTCCCTTTGTCAGTGTCTTTTACTCCCCCCGCCCGCCTTCCCTCCTTTGTCTGTGGCTTTTACTCCCCCCGCCCGCCCGCCCTCACTCCCTTTGTCTGAGCGTTTTACTCCCCCCGCCGCCCTCCCTTTGTCTGTGCCTTTTTCTCCCCCGCCTGCCCTTCCTCCCTTTGTCTTTGCATTTTACTCCCCCCTCCCGCCCTCCCTCCCTTTGTCTGTGCCTTTTACTCCCCCCGCCCGCCCTCCCACCCTTTTACTCTCCGTGCACTCCCTCTCTTTTACTCCCCCGCTGCCCTCCCTTTGTCTGTGCCTTTTTCTCCCCTGCCTGCCCTTCCTCCCTTTGTCTTTGCCTTTTACTCCCCCCACCCGCCCTCCCTCCCTCACTTTGTCTGTGCCGTTTTTCTCCACCCGCCCTCCCTCCTTCCCTTTGTCTGTGCCTTTTACTCCCCCCGCCCCCCTCCCTCCTTTGTCTGTGCCTTTTACTCCCCCGCCTGCCCTCGCTCCCTTTGTCTGAGCCTTTTACTCCCCTCACCGCACTCCCTTTGTCTGTGCCTTTTTCTCCCCCACCTGCCCTTCCTCCCTTTGTGTTTGCCTTTTACTCCCCCCGCCCTCTCTCCCTTTGTCTGTGCCTTTTACTCCCCCGCCTGCCCTCCCACCCTTTTACTCTCCGTGCCCTCCCTCCCTTTTTCTCCCCCTCGCCTGCACTACCTCCCTCTTACTCTGCCCTCCCTCCCTTTTACTGTGCCCTCTCTCCCTCCCTCTTACTCTGCCCTCCCTCCCTCCCTTTTACTCCCCCCTCCCGTTTACTCCCCCCACACTCCCTCCCTTTTACTCCCCCCGCCCTCCCTCCCTCCCGTTGTCCATGCCTTTTACTCGCCCCACCTGCTCTCCCTCCCGTTGTCCGTGCCTTTTACTCCCCCCGCCCACCCTCCCTCCCGTTGTCCGTGCCTTTTACTCCCCCCACCCGCCATCCCTTTGTCTGTGCCTTTTACTCACCCCGACCGCCCTCCCTCCCTGTGTCTGTGCCTTTTACTCCCTCGCCCGCCCGCCCTCCTTTGTCTGTGCCTTTTACTCCCCCCACCCGCCCTCCCTCCCTTTGTCTGTGCCTTTTTCTCCCCCGCGTGCCCTTCATCCCTTTGTCTTTGCCTTTTACTCGCCCTCCCTCCCTCCCTTTGTGCATTTTACTCCCCCGCCCACCCTCCCTCCCTTTGTCTGAGCCTTTTACTCCCCCGCCACCCTCCCTTTGTCTGTGCCTTTTTCTCCCCTGCCTACCTCTCCTCCCTTTGTCTTTGCCTTTTACTCCCCCCGCTCGCCCACCCTCCCTCACTTTGTCTGTGCCTTTTACTCCACCCGCCCTCCCTCCCTCCCTTTGTCTCTGCCTTTTAATCCCCCCGCCCGCCCTCCCTCCCTTTGTCAGTGCCTTTTACTCCCCCCTCCCGCCCTCCCTCCTTTGTCTGTGCCTTTTATTCCCCCCGCCCACCCTCACTCCCTTTGTCTGAGCCTTTTACTCCCCCCACCCGCCATCCCTTTGTCTGTGCCTTTTACTCCCCCCTCCCGCCCTCCCTCCCTTTGTCTGTGCCTTTTTCTCCCCCGCCTGCCCTTCATCCTTTGTCTTTGCCTTTTACTCGCCCTCCCTCCCTCCCTTTTGTGCATTTTACTCCCCCGCCCACCCTCCCTCCCTTTGTCTGAGCCTTTTACTACCCCCGCCACCCTCCCTTTGTCTGTGCCTTTTTCTCCCCTGCCTACCTCTCCTCCCTTTGTCTTTGCCTTTTACTCCCCCCGCTCGCCCACCCTCCCTCACTTTGTCTGTGCCTTTTACTCCACCCGCCCTCCCTCCCTCCCTTTGTCTCTGCCTTTTAATCCCCCCGCCCGCCTTCCCTCCCTTTGTCAGTGCCTTTTACTCCCCCCTTCCCGCCCTCCCTCCTTTGTCTGTGCCTTTTATTCCCCCCGCCCACCCTCACTCCCTTTGTCTGAGCCTTTTACTCCCCCGCCTCCCTCCCTTTGTCTGTGCCTTTTCTCCCCCGCCTGCCCTTCCTCCTTGTCTTTGCATTTTACTGCCCCCGCCTGCCCTCCCTCCCTTTGTCTGAGCCTTTTACTCCCCCCGCCTCCCTCCCTTTGTCTGTGCCTTTTTCTCCCCCGCCTGCCCCTCCCTCCCTTTGTCTATGCCTTTTACTCCCCCGCCCGCCCTCCCACCCTTTTACTCTCTGTGCACTCCCTCCCTTTTACTCCCCCGCCTGCCCTCCCTCCTCTTACTCTGCCCTCCCTCCCTTTTACTCTGCCCTCCCTCCCTCCCTTTTACTCCGCCCTCCCTCCCCTCCCTTTTACTCCTCCCTCCCTCCCTTTTACTCCCCCCTCCCTTCCTCCCTTTTACTCCCCCGCCCTCGCTACCTCCCTTTGTCTGTGCCTTTTTACTCCCCCGCCCGCCCTCCCTTCCCTTTGTCTTTGCCTTTTACTCCCCCGCCCGCCCGCCCTCCTTTGTCTCTGCCTTTTATTCCCCCCGCCCGCCCTCCTTCCCTTTGTGTGTGCCTTTTACTCCCCCGCCGCCCTCCCTTTGTCTGTGCCTTTTACTCCCCCCGCCTGCCCTCCCTCCCATTGTCTGTGCCTTTTACTCCCCCGCCTTCCCATTGTCTGTGCCTTTTACTCCCCCTCCACTTGCCCTCCCGGTGTCTGTGCCTTTTTACTCCCCCGCCTCCCTCCCGTTGTCTGTGCCTCTTACTTCCCCCGCCCGCCATCCCGTTGTCTATGCCTTTTACTCTGCCCTCCCGTTCTCTGTGTCTTTTACTCCCCCTCCCTCCCGTTGTCTGTGCACTTTTACACCCCCTGCCCTGCCTCCCTTTGTCTGTGCCTTTTACTTCCTCCGCTTGCCGTCCCTTTGTCCTGTGTCTTTTTTACCCCCCGCCTGCCTTCCTCCCTTTGTTGTGTGCCTTTTACTTACTCCGCCCTCCCTACCTCCCTTTGTCTGTGCCTTTTACTCCCCACCCGCCCTCCCTCCCTTTGTCTGTGCCTTTTACTCGCCCGCCCACCCTCCCTCCTTTGTCTGTGCCTTTTGCTCCCCCCGCCCGCCCTCCCTCCCTTTGTCTACGCCTTTTACTCCCCCGCCGCCCTCCCTTTGTCTGTGCCTTTTTCTCCCCTTCCTGCCCTTCCACCCTTTGCCTTTTACTCCCCACCCCGCCCTCCCTCCCTCGCTTTGTCTGTGCCGTTTACTCCACCCGCCCTCCCTCCTTCCCTTTGTCTGTGCCTTTTACTCCCCCCCGCCCCTCCCTCCTTGTCTGTGCCTTTTACTCTCCCCGCCTGCCCTCGCTCCTTTGTCTGAGCCTTTACTCCCCTCACCGCCCTCCCCTTTGTGCCTTTTTCTCCCCCGCCTGCCCTTCTCCCTTTGTGTTTGCCTTTTACTCCCCCGCCCTCCTTCTTTTTGTGCCTTTTACTCCCCCCGCCTGCCCTCCCACCCTTTTACTCTCCGTGCCCTCTCTCCCTTTTACTCCCCCTCGCCTGCACTACCTCCCTCTTACTCTGCCCTCCCTCCCTTTTACTGTGCCCTCCCTCCCTCCCTCCCTTTTACTCAGCCCTCCCTCCCTCCCTTTTACTCCCCCCTCCCTTCCTCCCTTTTACTCCCCCCACACTCCCTCCCTTTTACTCCCCCCGCCCTCCCTCCCGTTGTCCATGCCTTTTACTCGCCCCACCTGCTCTCCCTCCCGTTGTCCGTGCCTTTTACTCCCCCCGCCCACCCTCCCTCCCGTTGTCCGTGCCTATTACTCCCCCCGCCCGCCCTCCCTTTGTCTGTGCCTTTTACTCACCCCGACCGCCCTCCCTCCCTGTGTCTGTGCCTTTTACTCCCTCGCCCGCCCACCCTCCCTCCTTTGTCTGTGCCTTTTACTCCCCCCACCCGCCCTCCCTCCCTTTGTCTCTGCCTTTTAATCCCCCCGCCCGCCCTCCCTCCCTTTGTCAGTGCCTTTTACTCCCCCCTCCCGCCCTCCCTCCTTTGTCTGTGCCTTTTACTCCCCCCGCCCACCCTCACTCCCTTTGTCTGAGCCTTTTACTCCCCCTGCCTCCCTCCCTTTGTCTGTGCATTTTTCTCCCTCGCCTGCCCTTCCTCCCTTTGTCTTTGGATTTTACTCCCCCCGCCTGCCCTCCCTCCCTTTTACTCCCCCCGCCCGCCCTCCCACCCTTTTACTCTCTGTGCACTCCCTCCCTTTTA
Source organism: Triturus cristatus (assembly GCF_964204655.1). NCBI lineage: Eukaryota > Metazoa > Chordata > Amphibia > Caudata > Salamandridae > Triturus > Triturus cristatus. The sequence goes on from NW_028188496.1 coordinate 33,617, forward strand.
CTCCCCCGCCTGCCCTCCCTCCCTCTTACTCTGCCCTCCCTCCCTTTTGCTCTGCCCTCCCTCCCTCCCTTTTACTCCGCCCTCCCTCCCTCCCTTTTACTCCACCCTCCCTCCCTCCCTTTTACTCCCCCCTCCCTTCCTCCCTTTTACTCCCCCGCCCTCGCTACCTCCCTTTGTCTGTGCCTTTTACTCCCCCCACCCTCCCTCCCTTTGTCTTTGCCTTTTACTCCCCCACCCGCCCGCCCTCCCTCCTTTGTCTCTGCCTTTTATTCCCCCCGCCCGCCCTCCTTCCCTTTGTGTGTGCCTTTTACTCCCCCACCGCCTTCCCGTTGTCTGTGCCTTTTACTCCCCCCTTCCGCTCGCCCTCCCGTTGTCTGTGCCTTTTACTCCCCCGCCCGCCCTCCCGTTGTCTGTGCCTCTTACTTCCCCCGCCCGCCATCCCGTTGTCTGTGCCTTTTACTCCCCCGCCGCCCTCCCTTTGTCTGTGCCTTTTTTTCCCCGCCTGCCCTTCCTCCCTTTGTCTTTGCCTTTTACTTCCCCTGCCCTCCCTCCCTCCCTTTGTCTGTGCCTTTTACTCCCCCCACCCGCCCTCCCACCCTTTTACTCTCCGTGCCCTCCCTCCCTTTTACTCCCCCTCGCCTGCCCTCCCTCCCTCTTACTCCGCCCTCCCTCCCTTTTACTCTGTCCTCCCTCCCTCCCTCCCTTTTACTCCGCCCTTCCTCCCTCCCTCCCTTTTACTCCCCCCTCCCTTCCTCCCTTTTACTCCCCCCACACTTCCTCCCTTTTACTCCCCCCGCCCACTTTCCCTCCCGTTGTCCGTGCCTTTTACTCCCCCCGCCCACCCTCCATTTGTCTGTGCCTTTAACTCCCCCCGCCCGCCCTCCCTCCCTTATTCTGTGCCTTTTACTCCCTCGCCCGTCCTCCTTTGTCTGTGCCTTTTACTCCCCCACCCGCCCTCCCTCCCTTTGTCTGAGCCTTTTACTCCCCCCACCGCCCTCCCTTTGTCTGTGCCTTTTTCTCCCCCGCCTACCTGTCCTCCTTCTGTCTTTGCCTTTTACTCCCCCCGCCCGCCCTCCCTCCCTTTGTCTGTGCCTTTTACTCCACCCGCCCTCCCTCCCTTTGTCTCTGCCTTTTAATCCCCCCACCCGCCCTCCCTCCCTTTGTCAGTGCCTTTTACTCCCCCCGCCCGCCCTCCCTCCTTTGTCTGTGCCTTTGACTCCCCCCGCCCGCCCTCACTTTGTCTGAGCCTTTTACTCCCCCCGCCGCCCTCCCTTTGTCTGTGCCTTTAATCGCCCGCCGCCCTCCCTTTGTCTGTGCCTTTTTCTAACCCGCCTGCCCTTCATCCCTTTGTCTTTGCCTTTTACTCCCCCCGCCCGCCCTCCCTTTGTCTGTGCCTTTTACTCCCCCGCCCACCCTCCCTTCCTTTGTCTGAGCCTTTTACTCCCCCCACCGCCCTCCCTTTGTCTGTGCCTTTTTCTCCCCCGCCTACCTGTCCTCCCTTTGTCTTTACCTTTTACTCCCCCCCGCCCTCCCTCCCTTTGTTTGTGCCTTTTACTCCACCCGCCCTCCCTCCCTTTGTCTCTGCCTTTTAATCCCCCGCTCGCCCTCCCTCCCTTTGTCAGTGTCTTTTACTCCCCCCGCCCGCCTTCCCTCCTTTGTCTGTGCCTTTTACTCCCCCCGCCCGCCCGCCCTCACTCCCTTTGTCTGAGCGTTTTACTCCCCCCGCCGCCCTCCCTTTGTCTGTGCCTTTTTCTCCCCCGCCTGCCCTTCCTCCCTTTGTCTTTGCATTTTACTCCCCCCTCCCACCCTCCCTCCCTTTGTCTGTGCCTTTTACTCCCCCCGCGTGCCCTCCCACCCTTTTACTCTCCGTGCACTCCCTCTCTTTTACTCCCCCTGCCTGCCCTCCCTCCCTCTTACTCTGCCCTCCCTCCCTCCCTTTTACTCTGCCCTCCATCCCTCCCTCCCTTTTATTCTGCCCTTTCTCCCTCCCTTTTACTCTGCCCTTCCTCCCTCTCTTTTACTCCCCCCTCCCTTCCTCCCTTTTACTCCCCCCGCCCTCGCTACCTCCCTTTGTGCCTTTTACTCCCCCCGCCCGCCCTCCCTCCCTTTGCCTTTGCCTTTTACTCCCCCGCCCGCCCTCCCGTTGTCTGTGCCTTTTACTTCCCCCGCCCCCCCTCCCGTTCTCTGCGTCTTTTACTCCCCCTGCCTCCCGTTGTCTGTGCCTTTTACTCCCCCCGCCTGCCCTCCCGCTGTCTGTGCCTTTTACTCCCCCCGCCCGCCCTCCCACCCTTTTACTCTCCGTGCACTCCCTCTCTTTTATTCCCCCTGCCTGCCCTCCCCCCCTCTTACTCTGCCCTCCCTCCCTCCCTTTTACTCTGCCCTCTATCCCTCCCTCCCTTTTATTCTGCCCTTTCTCCCTCCCTTTTACTCCGCCCTTCCTCCCTCTCTTTTACTCCTTCCTCCCTTTTACTCCCCCCGCCCTCGCTTCCTCCCTTTGTCTGTGCCTTTTACTCACCCCGCCCGCCCTCCCTCCCTTTGCCTTTGCCTTTTACTCCCCCGCCCGCCCTCCCTCCTTTGTCTCTGCCTTCTATTCCCCCCTCCCGCCCTCCTTCCCTTTGTGTGTGCCTTTTACTTCCCCCGCCCCCCTCCCTTTGTCTGTACCTTTTACTCCCCCGCCTTCCCGTTGTCTGTGCCGTTTACTCCCCCCTTCCACTCGCCCTCCCGTTGTCTGGCTTTTACTCCCCCGCCCGCCCTCCCGTTGTCTGTGCCTTTTACACCCCCGCCCTCCCTCCCGTTGTCAATGCCTTTTACTCCACCCTCCCGTTCTCTGTGCCTTTTACTCCCCCTCCCTCCCGTTGTCTGTGCCTTTTACTCCCCTGCCCTCCCTCCCGTTGTCAATGCCTTTTACTCCACCCTCCCGTTCTCTGTGCCTTTTACTCCCCCTCCCTCCCGTTGTCTGTGCCTTTTACTCTCCTGCCCGCCCTCCCTTTGTCTGAGCCTTTTACTCCCCCCGCCGCCCTCCCTTTGTCTGTGCCTTTTTCTCCCCCGCCTACCTCTCCTCCCTTTGTCTTTGCCTTTTACTCCCCCCGCCCGCCCTCCCTCCCTCCCTTTGTCTGTGCCTTTTACTCCACCCGTCCTCCCTCCCTCGCTTTGTCTCTGCCTTTTAATCCCCCCGCCCGCCCTCCCTTTGTCTATGCCTTTTACTCACCCCGACCGCCCTCCCTCCCTGTGTCTGTGCCTTTTACTCCCTCGCCTGCCCGCCCTCCCTCCTTTGTCTGTGCCTTTTACTCCCCCCACCCGCACTCCCTCCCTTTGTCTCTGCCTTTTACTCCCCCGCCGCCCTCCCTTTTTCTGTGCCTTTTTCTCCCCCGCCTGCCCTTCATCCCTTTGTCTTTGCCTTTTACTCCCCCTGCCCTCCCTCCCTCCCTTTGTCTGTGCCTTTTACTCCCCCGCCCACCCTCCCTCCCTTTGTCTGAGCCTTTTACTCCCCCGCCGCCCTCCCTTTGTCTGTGCCTTTTTCTCCCCCGCCTACCTCTCCTCCCTTTGTCTATGCCTTTTACTCCCCCGCCCTCCCTCCCTTTGTCTGTGCCTTTTACTCCACCCGCCCTCCCTCCCTCCCTTTGTCAGTGCCTTTTATTCCCCCCTCCCGCCCTCCCTCCTTTGTCTGTGCCCTTTACTCCCCCCACCCACCATCACTCCCTTTGTCTGTGCCTTTTTCTCCCCCGCCTGCCCTTTCTCCCTTTGTCTTTGCATCATACTCCCCCGCCTGCCCTCCCTCCCTTTGTCTGTGCCTTTTACTCCCCCCGCCCGCCCTCCCACCCTTTTACTCTCTGTGCACTCCCTCCCTTTTACTCCCCCCGCCTGCCCTCCCTCCCTCTTACTCTGCCCTCCCTCCCTTTTACTCTGCCCTCCCTCCCTCCCTTTTACTCCGCCCTCCCTCCCTCCCTTTTACTCCACCCTCCCTCCCTCCCTTTTACTCCCCTCTCCCTTCCTCCCTTTTACTCCCCCGCCCTCACTACCTCCCTTTGTCTGTGCCTTTTACTCCCCCCGCCCGCCCTCCCTCTCTTTGTCTTTGCCTTTTACTCCCCCGCCCGCCCGTCCTCCCTCCTTTGTCTCTGCCTTTTTTATTCCCCCCGCCCGCCCTCCTTCCCTTTGTGTGTGCCTTTTACTCTCCCCGCCGCCCTCCCTTTGTCTGTGCCTTTTACTCCCCCGCCTGCCCTCCCTCCCTTTGCCTGTGCCTTTTACTCACCCGCCTTCCCGTTGTCTGTGCCTTTTACTCCCCCCTTCCGCTCGCCCTCCCATTGTCTGTGCCTTTTACTCCCCCGCCCGCCCTCCCGTTGTCTGTGCCTCTTACTTCCCCCGCCCGCCATCCCGTTGTCTATGCCTTTTACTCTGCCCTCCCGTTCTCTGTGTCTTTTACTCCCCCTCCCTCCCGTTGTCTGTGCCTTTTACTCCCCCCGCCCGCCCTCCCGTTGTCTGTGCCTTTTACTCCCCCGCCGCCCTCCCTTTGTCTGTGCCTTTTTTTCCCCGCCTGCCCTTCCTCCCTTTGTCTTTGCCTTTTACTTCCCCTGCCCTCCCTCCCTTTGTCTGTGCCTTTTACTCCCCCCACCCGCCCTCCCACCCTTTTACTCTCCGTGCCCTCCCTCCCTTTTACTCCCCCTTGCCTGCCCTCCCTCCCTCTTACTCCGCCCTCCCTCCCTTTTACTCTGTCCTCCCTCCCTCCCTCCCTTTTACTCCGCCCTCCCTCCCTTTTACTCCGCCCTCCCTCCCTTTTACTCCCCCCACCCTCCCTCCCTCCCGTTGTCCATGCCTTTTACTCGCCCCGCCTGCCCTCCCTCCCGTAGTCCGTGCCTTTTACTCCCCCCACCCACTTCCCCTCCCGTTGTCCGTGCCTTTTACTCCCTTTGTCTGTGCCTTTTACTCCCCCGCCCTCCCTCCCTCCCTTATTCTGTGCCTTTTACTCCCTCGCCCGCCCTCCCTCCTTTGTCTGTGCATTTTACTCCCCCCACCCGCCCTCCCTCCCTTTGTCTGAGCCTTTTACTCCCCCCACTGCCCTCCCTTTGTCTGTGCCTTTTTCTCCCCCGCCTACCTGTCCTCCCTTTGTCTTTGCGTTTTACTCCCCCCGCCCACCCTCCCTCCCTTTGTCTGTGCCTTTTACTCCACCCGCCCTCCCTCCCTTTGTCTCTGCCTTTTACTCCCCCGCCCGCCCTCCCTCCTTTGTCTGTGCCTTTTACTCCCCCCGCCCGCCCTCACCCCCTTTGTCTGAGCCTTTTACTCCCCCCGCCGCCCTCCCTTTGTCTGTGCCTTTTAATCCCCCGCCACCCTCCCTTTGTCCTTTTTCGAACCCGCCTGCCCTTCATCCCTTTGTCTTTGCCTTTTACTCCCCCTGCCCGCCCTCCCTTTGTCTGTGCCTTTTACTCCCCCGCCCACCCTCCCTCCCTTTGTCTGAGCCTTTTACTCCCCCCACCGCCCTCCTTTTGTCTGTGCCTTTTTCTCCCCGCCTACCTGTCCTCCCTTTGTCTTTGCCTTTTACTCCCCCCGCCCACCCTCCCTCCCTTTGTCTGTGCCTTTTACTCCACCCGCCCTCCCTCCCTTTGTCTCTGCCTTTTAATCCCCCCGCCCGCCCTCCCTCCCTTTGTCAGTGCCTTTTACTCCCCCCGCCCGCCCTCCCTCCTTTGTCTGTGCCTTTTACTCCCCCTCCCGCCCTCTCTCCCTTTGAGCGTTTTACTCCCCCCGCCGCCCTTCCTTTGTCTGTGCCTTTTTCTCCCCGCCTGCCCTTCCTCCCTTTGTCTTTGCATTTTGCTCCCCCCTCCCGCCCTCCCTCCCTTTGTCTGTGCCTTTTACTCCACCGCCCGCCCTCCCACCCTTTTACTCTCCGTGCACTCCCTCCCTTTTACTCCCCCTGCCTGCCCTCCCTCCCTCCCTTTTACTCTGCCCTCCATCCCTCCCTCCCTTTTACTCCACCCTCCCTCCCTTTTACTCTGCCCTTCCTCCCTCCCTTTTACTCCCCCCTCCCTCCCTCCCTTTTACTCCCCCCGCCCTCGCTACCTCCCTTTGTCTGTGCGTTTTACTCCCCCGCCCGCCCTCCCTCCCTTTGCCTTTGCCTTTTACTCCCCCGCCCGCCCTCCCTCCTTTGTCTCTGCCTTCTATTCCCCCCTCCCGCCCTCCTTCCCTTTGTGTGTGCCTTTTACTTCCCCCGCCTCCCTCCCTTTGTCTGTACCTTTTACTCCCCCGCCTACCCTCCCTCTCTTTGTCTGTGCCCTTTACACCCCCGCCTTCCCGTTGTCTTTGCCGTTTACTCCCCCCTTCCACTCGCCCTCCCGTTGTCTGGCTTTTACTCCCCCGCCCGCCCTCCCGTTGTCTGTGCCTTTTACTTCCCCCGCCCGCCCTCCCGTTGTCTATGCCTTTTACTCTGCCCTCCCGTTCTCTTTGTCTTTTACTCCCCCTGCCTCCCGTTGTCTGTGCCTTTTACTCCCCCGCCTGCACTCCCGTTCTCTGTGCCTTTTACTCCCCCTGCCCACCCTCCCGTTGTCTGTGCCTTTTACACCCCCGCCCTCCCTCCCGTTGTCAATGCCTTTTACTCCACCCTCCCGTTCTCTGTGCCTTTTACTCCCCCTCCCTCCCGTTGTCTGTGCCTTTTACTCCCCCGCCCGCCCTCCCTTTGTCTGAGCCTTTTACTCCCCCCGCCGCCCTCCCTTTGTCTGTGCCTTTTTCTCCCCTGCCCCCTCCCTCCTTTGTCTGTGCCTTTTACTCCCCCCACCCGCCCTCCCTCCCTTTGTCTGTGCCTTTTACTCCCCCCATCCGCACTCCCTCCCTTTGTCTCTGCCTTTTACTCCCCCGCCGCCCTCCCTTTGTCTGTGCCTTTTTCTCCCCCGCCTGCCCTTCCTCCCTTTGTCTTTGCATTTTGCTCCCCCCTCCCGTCCTCCCTCCCTTTGTCTGTGCCTTTTACTCCCCCCGCCCGCCCTCCCACCCGTTTACTCTCTGTGCACTCCCTCCCTTTTACTCCCCCTGCCTGCCCTCCCTCCCTCTTACTCTGCCCTCCCTCCCTCCCTTTTACTCTGCCCTCCATCCCTCCCTCCCTTTTACTCCGCCCTCCCTCCCTCCCTTTTACTCTGCCCTTCCTCCCTCCCTTTTACTCCCCCCCTCCCTTCCTCCCTTTTACTCCCCCCGCCCTCGCTACCTCCCTTTGTCTGTGCATTTTACTCCCCCGCCCTCCCTCCCTTTGCCTTTGCCTTTTACTCCCCCGCCCGCCCTCCTTTGTCTCTGCCTTCTATTCCCCCCTCCCGCCCTCCTTCCCTTTGTGTGTGCCTTTTACTTCCCCCGCCTCCCTCCCTTTGTCTGTACCTTTTCCTCCCCCGCCTACCCTCCCTCCCTTTGTCTGTGCCTTTTACACCCCCGCCTTCCCGTTGTCTTTGCCGTTTACTCCCCCCTTCCACTCGCCCTCCCGTTGTCTGGCTTTTACTCCCCCGCCCGCCCTCCCGTTGTCTGTGCCTTTTACTTCCCCCGCCCCCCCTCCCGTTCTCTGCGTCTTTTACTCCCCCTGCCTCCCGTTGTCTGTGCCTTTTACTCCCCCCGCCCGCCCTCCCGCTGTCTGTGCCTTTTACTCCCCCGCCTGCACTCCTGTTCTCTGTGCCATTTACTCCCCCTGCCCACCCTCCCGTTGTCTGTGCCTTTTACACCCCCGCCCTCCCTCCCGTTGTCAATGCCTTTTACTCCACCCTCCCGTTCTCTGTGCCTTTTACTCCCCCTCCCTCCCGTTGTCTGTGCCTTTTACTCCCCTGCCCGCCCTCCCTTTGTCTGAGCCTTTTACTCCCCCGCCGCCCTCCCTTTGTCTGTGCCTTTTTCTCCCCCGCCTACCTCTCCTCCCTTTGTCTTTGCCTTTTACTCCGCCCGCCCTCCCTCCCTCCCTTTGTCTGTGCCTTTTACTCCACCCGTCCTCCCTCCCTCGCTTTGTCTCTGCCTTTTAATCACCGCGCCCGCCCTCCCTTTGTCTGTGCCTTTTACTCCCTCGCCTGCCCGCCGTCCCTCCTTTGTCTGTGCCTTTTACTCCCCCCACCCGCACTCCCTCCCTTTGTCTCTGCCTTTTACTCCCCCGCCACCCTCCCTTTGTCTGTGCCTTTTTCTCCCCCGCCTGCCCTCCATCCCTTTGTCTTTGCCTTTTACTCCTCCTGCCCTCCCTCCCTCCCTTTGTCTGTGCCTTTTACTCCCCCGCCCACCCTCCCTCCCTTTGTCTGAGCCTTTTACTCCCCCCGCCGCCCTCCCTTTGTCTGTGCCTTTTTCTCCCCCGCCTACCTCTCCTCCCTTTGTCTTTGCCTTTTACTCCCCCGCCCTCCCTCCCTTTGTCTGTGCCTTTTACTCCACCCGCCCTCCCTCCCTTTGTCTCTGCCTTTTAATCCCCCCGCCCGCTCTCCCTCCCTTTGTCAGTGCCTTTTACTCCCCCCTCCCGCCCTCCCTCCTTTGTCTGTGCCCTTTACTCCCCCCACCCACCCTCACTCCCTTTGTCTGAGCCTTTTACTCCCCCCGCCTCCCTCCCTTTGTCTGTGCCTTTTTCTCCCCCGCCTGCCCTTCCTCCCTTTGTCTTTGCATCTTACTCCCCCGCCTGCCCTCCCTCCCTTTGTCTGTGCCTTTTACTCCCCCCGCCCGCCCTCCCACCCTTTTACTCTCTGTGCCCTCCCTCCCTTTTACTCTGCCCTCCCTCCCTCCCTTTTACTCCGCCCTCCCTCCCTCCCTTTTACTCCCCTCTCCCTTCCTCCCTTTTACTCCCCCGCCACCTCCCTTTGTCTGTGCCTTTTACTCCCCCGCCTGCCCTCCCTCCCTTTGTCTTTGCCTTTTACTCCCCCGCCCGCCCGTCCTCCCTCCTTTGTCTCTGCCTTTTTTATTCCCCCCGCCCGCCCTCCTTCCCTTTGTGTGTGCCTTTTACTCTCCCCGCCGCCCTCCCTTTGTCTGTGCCTTTTACTCCCCCGCCTGCCCTCCCTCCCTTTGTCTGTGCCTTTTACTCACCCGCCTTCCCGTTGTCTGTGCCTTTTACTCCCCCCTTCCGCTCGACCTCCCATTGTCTGTGCCTTTTACTCCCCCGCCCGCCCTCCCGTTGTCTGTGCCTCTTACTTCCCCCGCCCGCCATCCCGTTGTCTATGCCTTTTACTCTGCCCTCCCGTTCTCTGTGTCTTTTACTCCCCCTCCCTCCTGTTGTCTGTGCCTTTTACTCCCCCTGCCCGCCCTCCCGTTGTCTGTGCCTTTTACTCCCCCGCCGCCCTCCCTTTGTCTGTGCCTTTTTTTCCCCGCCTACCCTTCCTCCCTTTGTCTGTGCCTTTTACTCCCCCGCCCTCCCTCCCTCCCTTATTCTGTGCCTTTTACTCCCTCGCCCGCCCGCCCTCCCTCCTTTGTCTGTGCATTTTACTCCCCCCACCCGCCCTCCCTCCCTTTGTCTGAGCCTTTTACTCCCCCCACCGCCCTCCCTTTGTCTGTGCCTTTTTCTCCCCCGCCTACCTGTCCTCCCTTTGTCTTTGCCTTTTACTCCCCCCGCCCACCCTCCCTCCCTTTGTCTGTGCCTTTTACTCCACCCGCCCTCCCTCCCTTTGTCTCTGCCTTTTACTCCCCCCGCCCGCCCTCCCTCCTTTGTCTGTGCCTTTTACTCCCCCCGCCCGCCCTCACCCCCTTTGTCTGAGCCTTTTACTCCCCCCGCCGCCCTCCCTTTGTCTGTGCCTTTTAATCCCCCGCCACCCTCCCTTTGTCTGTCCTTTTTCTAACCCGCCTGCCCTTCATCCCTTTGTCTTTGCCTTTTACTCCCCCTGCCCGCCCTCCCTTTGTCTGTGCCTTTTACTCCCCCGCCCACCCTCCCTCCCTTTGTCTGAGCCTTTTACTCCCCCCACCGCCCTCCTTTTGTCTGTGCCTTTTTCTCCCCGCCTACCTGTCCTCCCTTTGTCTTTGCCTTTTACTCCCCCCGCCCGCCCTCCCTCCCTTTGTCTGTGCCTTTTACTCCACCCGCCCTCCCTCCCTTTGTCTCTGCCTTTTAATCCCCCCGCCCGCCCTCCCTCCCTCCCTTTGTCAGTGCCTTTTACTCCCTCCGCCCGCCCTCCCTCCTTTGTCTGTGCCTTTTACTCCCCCACCCGCCCTCACTCCCTTTGAGCGTTTTACTCCCCCCACCGCCCTCCCTTTGTCTGTGCCTTTTTCTCCCCGCCTGCCCTTCCTCCCTTTGTCTTTGCATTTTGCTCCCCCCTCCCGCACTCCCTCCCTTTGTCTGTGCCTTTTACTCCCCCGCCCGCCCTCCCACCCTTTTACTCTCCGTGCACTCCCTCCCTTTTACTCCCCCTGCCTGCCCTCCCTCCCTCTTACTCTGCCCTCCCTCCCTCCCTTTTACTCTGCCCTCCATCCCTCCCTCCCTTTTACTCCACCCTCCCTCCCTCCCTTTTACTCTGCCCTTCCTCCCTCCCTTTTACTCCCCCCTCCCTTCCTCCCTTTTACTCCCCCCGCCCTCGCTACCTCCCTTTGTCTGTGCGTTTTACTCCCCCGCCCGCCCTCCCTCCCTTTGCCTTTGCCTTTTACTCCCCCGCCCACCCTCCCTCCTTTGTCTCTGCCTTCTATTCCCCCCTCCCGCCCTCCTTCCCTTTGTGTGTGCCTTTTACTTCCCCCGCCTCCCTCCCTTTGTCTGTACATTTTACTCCCCCGCCTACCCTCCCTCCCTTTGTCTGTGCCCTTTACACCCCCGCCTTCCCGTTGTCTTTGCCGTTTACTCCCCCCTTCCACTCGCCCTCCCGTTGTCTGGCTTTTACTCCCCCGCCCGCCCTCCCGTTGTCTGTGCCTTTTACTTCCCCCGCCCGCCCTCCCGTTGTCTATGCCTTTTACTCTGCCCTCCCGTTCTCTTTGTCTTTTACTCCCCCTGCCTCCCGTTGTCTGTGCCTTTTACTCCCCCCTCCCGCGCTCCAGCTGTCTGTGCCTTTTACTCCCCCGCCTGCACTCCCGTTCTCTGTGCCTTTTACTCCCCCTGCCCACCCTCCCGTTGTCTGTGCCTTTTACACCCCCGCCCTCCCTCCCGTTGTCAATGCCTTTTACTCCACCCTCCCGTTCTCTGTGCCTTTTACTCCCCCTCCCTCCCGTTGTCTGTGCCTTTTACTCCCCCGCCCGCCCTCCCTTTGTCTGAGCCTTTTACTCCCCCCGCCGCCCTCCCTTTGTCTGTGCCTTTTTCTCCCCCCGCCCCCTCCCTCCTTTGTCTGTGCCTTTTACTCCCCCCACCCGCCCTCCCTCCCTTTGTCTGTGCCTTTTACTCCCCCCACCCTTACTCCCTCCCTTTGTCTCTGCCTTTTACTTCCCCGCCGCCCTCCCTTTGTCTGTGCCTTTTTCTCCCCGCCTGCCCTTCCTCCCTTTGTCTTTGCATTTTGCTCCCCCCTCCCGCCCTCCTTCCCTTTGTGTGTGCCTTTTACTTCCCCCGCCTCCCTCCCTTTGTCTGTACCTTTTACTCCCCCGCCTACCCTCCCTCCCTTTGTCTGTGCCTTTTACACCCCCGCCTTCCCGTTGTCTTTGCCGTTTACTCCCCCCTTCCACTCGCCCTCCCGTTGTCTGGCTTTTACTCCCCCGCCCGCCCTCCTGTTGTCTGTGCCTTTTACTTCCCCCGCCCCCCCTCCCGTTCTCTGCGTCTTTTACTCCCCCTGCCTCCCGTTGTCTGTGCCTTTTACTCCCCCCGCCCGCCCTCCCGCTGTCTGTGCCTTTTACTCCCCCGCCTGCACTCCTGTTCTCTGTGCCATTTACTCCCCCTGCCCACCCTCCCGTTGTCTGTGCCTTTTACACCCCCGCCCTCCCTCCCGTTGTCAATGCCTTTTACTCCACCCTCCCGTTCTCTGTGCCTTTTACTCCCCCTCCCTCCTGTTGTCTGTGCCTTTTACTCCCCTGCCCGCCCTCCCTTTGTCTGAGCCTTTTACTCCCCCCGCCGCCCTCCCTTTGTCTGTGCCTTTTTCTCCCCCGCCTACCTCTCCTCCCTTTGTCTTTGCCTTTTACTCCCCCCGCCCGCCCTCCCTCCCTCCCTTTGTCTGTGCCTTTTACTCCACCCGTCCTCCCTCCCTCGCTTTCTCTGCCTTTTAATCCCCGCGCCCGCCCTCCCTTTGTCTGTGCCTTTTACTCACCCCGACCGCCCTCCCTCCCTGTGTCTGTGCCTTTTACTCCCTCGCCTGCCCGCCCTCCCTCCTTTGTCTGTGCCTTTTACTCCCCCCACCCGCACTCCCTCCCTTTGTCTCTGCCTTTTACTCCCCCGCCACCCTCCCTTTGTCTGTGCCTTTTTCTCCCCCGCCTGCCCTCCATCCCTTTGTCTTTGCCTTTTACTCCTCCTGCCCTCCCTCCCTCCCTTTGTCTGTGCCTTTTACTCCCCCGCCCACCCTCCCTCCCTTTGTCTGAGCCTTTTACTCCCCCCGCCGCCCTCCCTTTGTCTGTGCCTTTTTCTCCCCGCCTACCTCTCCTCCCTTTGTCTTTGCCTTTTACTCCCCCGCCCTCCCTCCCTTTGTCTGTACCTTTTACTCCACCCGCCCTCCCTCCCTTTGTCTCTTCCTTTTAATCCCCCCGCCCGCCCTCCCTCCCTTTCTCAGTGCCTTTTACTCCCCCCTCCCGCCCTCCCTCCTTTGTCTGTGCCCTTTACTCCCCCCACCCACCCTCACTCCCTTTGTCTGAGCCTTTTACTCCCCCCGCCTCCCTCCCTTTGTCTGTGCCTTTTTCTCCCCCGCCTGCCCTTCCTCCCTTTGTCTTTGCATCTTACTCCCCCGCCTGCCCTCCCTCCCTTTGTCTGTGCCTTTTACTCCCCCCGCCCGCCCTCCCACCCTTTTACTCTCTGTGCCCTCCCTCCCTTTTACTCTGCCCTCCCTCCTTCCCTTTTACTCCGCCCTCCCTCCCTTCCTTTTACTCCCCTCTCCCTTCCTCCCTTTTACTCCCCCGCCCTCGCTACCTCCCTTTGTCTGTGCCTTTTACTCCCCCGCCCGCCCTCCCTCCCTTTGTCTTTGCCTTTTACTCCCCCGCCCGCCCGTCCTCCCTCCTTTGTCTCTGCCTTTTTATTCGCCCCGCCCGCCCTCCTTCCCTTTGTGTGTGCCTTTTACTCTCCCCGCCGCCCTCCCTTTGTCTGTGCCTTTTACTCCCCCGCCTGCCCTCCCTCCCTTTGTCTGTGCCTTTTACTCACCCGCCTTCCCGTTGTCTGTGCCTTTTACTCCCCCTTCCGCTCGACCTCCCATTGTCTGAGCCTTTTACTCCCCCCACCGCCCTCCCTTTGTCTGTGCCTTTTTCTCCCCCGCCTACCTCTCCTCCCTTTGTCTTTGCCTTTTACTCCCCCGCCCTCCCTCCCTTTGTCTGTGCCTTTTACTCCACCCGCCCTCCCTCCCTCCCTTTGTCTCTTCCTTTTAATCCCCCCGCCCGCCCTCCCTCCCTTTGTCAGTGCCTTTTACTCCCCCCTCCCGCCCTCCCTCCTTTGTCTGTGCCCTTTACTCCCCCCACCCACCCTCACTCCCTTTGTCTGAGCCTTTTACTCCCCCCGCCTCCCTCCCTTTGTCTGTGCCTTTTTCTCCCCCGCCTGCCCTTCCTCCCTTTGTCTTTGCATCTTACTCCCCCGCCTGCCCTCCCTCCCTTTGTCTGTGCCTTTTACTCCCCCCGCCCGCCCTCCCACCCTTTTACTCTCTGTGCCCTCCCTCCCTTTTACTCTGCCCTCCCTCCCTCCCTCCCTTTTACTCCGCCCTCCCTCCCTCCCTTTTACTCCCCTCTCCCTTCCTCCCTTTTACTCCCCCGCCCTCGCTACCTCCCTTTGTCTGTGCCTTTTACTCCCCCGCCCGCCCTCCCTCCCTTTGTCTTTGCCTTTTACTCCCCCGCCCGCCCGTCCTCCCTCCTTTGTCTCTGCCTTTTTATTCGCCCCGCCCGCCCTCCTTCCCTTTGTGTGTGCCTTTTACTCTCCCCGCCGCCCTCCCTTTGTCTGTGCCTTTTACTCCCCCGCCTGCCCTCCCTCCCTTTGTCTGTGCCTTTTACTCACCCGCCTTCCCGTTGTCTGTGCCTTTTACTCCCCCTTCCGCTCAACCTCCCATTGTCTGCCTTTTACTCCCCCGCCCGCCCTCCCGTTGTCTGTGCCTCTTACTTCCCCCGCCCGCCATCCCGTTGTCTGTGCCTTTTACTCTGCCCTCCCGTTCTCTGTGTCTTTTACTCCCCCTCCCTCCCGTTGTCTGTGCCTTTTACTCCCCCCGCCCGCCCTCCCGTTGTCTGTGCCTTTTACTCCCCCGCCGCCCTCCCTTTGTCTGTGCCTTTTTTTCCCCGCCTACCCTTCCTCCCTTTGTCTTTGCCTTTTACTTCCCCTGCCCTCCCTTCCTTTGTCTGTGCCTTATACTCCCCCCCACCCGCCCTCCCACCCTTTTACTCTCCGTGCCCTCCCTCCCTTTTACTCCCCCTTGCCTGCCCTCCCTCCCTCTTACTCCGCCCTCCCTCCCTTTTACTCTGTCCTCCCTCCCTCCCTCCCTTTTACTCCGCCCTCCCTCCCTTTTACTCCGCCCTCCCTCCCTCCCTTTTACTCCCCCCGCCCTCCCTCCCGTTGTCCATGCCTTTTACTCGCCCCGCCTGCCCTCCCTCCCGTAGTCCGTGCCTTTTACTCCCCCCACCCACTTTCCCTCCCGTTGTCCGTGCCTTTTACTCCCCCCGCCCGCCCTCCCTTTGTCTGTGCCTTTTACTCCCCCGCCCGCCCTCCCTCCCTTATTCTGTGCCTTTTACTCCCTCGCCCGCCCGCCCTCCTTTGTCTGTGCATTTTACTCCCCCCACCCGCCCTCCCTCCCTTTGAGCCTTTTACTCCCCCCACCGCCCTCCCTTTGTCTGTGCCTTTTTCTCCCCCGCCTACCTGTCCTCCCTTTGTCTTTGCCTTTTACTCCCCCGCCCACCCTCCCTCCCTTTGTCTGTGCCTTTTACTCCACCGCCCTCCCTCCCTTTGTCTCTGCCTTTTAATCCCCCGCCTGCCCTCCCTCCCTTTGTCAGTGCCTTTTACTCCCCCCGCCCGCCCTCCCTCCTTTGTCTGTGCCTTTTACTCCCCCCGCCCGCCCTCACTCCCTTTGTCTGAGCCTTTTACTCCCCCCCGCCCTCCCTTTGTCTGTGCCTTTTAATACCCCGCCACCCTCCCTTTGTCTGTCCTTTTTCTAACCCGCCTGCCCTTCATCCCTTTGTCTTTGCCTTTTACTCCCCCTGCCCGCCCTCCCTCCCTCCCTCCCTTTGTCTGTGCCTTTTACTCCCCCGCCTACCCTCCCTCCCTTTGTCTGAGCCTTTTACTCCCCCCACCGCTCTCCCTTTATCTGTGCCTTTTTCTCCCCCGCCTACCTGTCCTCCCTTTGTCTTTGCCTTTTACTCCCCCCGCCCGCCCTCCCTCCCTCCCTTTGTCTGTGCCTTTTACTCCACCCGCCCTTCCTCCCTTTGTCTTTGCATTTTGCTCCCGCCCTCCCTCCCTTTGTCTGTGCCTTTTACTCCCCCCGCCCGCCCTCCCACCCTTTTACTCTCCGTGCACTCCCTCCCTTTTACTCCCCCTGCCTGCCCTCCCTCCCTCTTACTCTGCCCTCCCTCCCTCCCTTTTACTCTGCCCTCCATCCCTCCCTCCCTTTTACTCCGCCCTCCCTCCCTCCCTTTTACTCTGCCCTTCCTCCCTCCCTTTTACTCCCCCCTCGTTTCCTCCCTTTTACTCCCCCCACCCTCGCTACCTCCCTTTGTCTGTGCCTTTTACTCCCCCGCCCGCCCTCCCTCCCTTTGCCTTTTACTCCCCCGCCCGCCCTCCCTCCTTTGTCTCTGCCTTCTATTTCCCCCTCCCGCCCTCCTTCCCTTTGTGTGTGCCTTTTACTTCCCCCGCCTCCCTCCCTTTGTCTGTACCTTTTACTCCCCCGCCTACCCTCCCTCCCTTTGTCTGTGCCTTTTAGACCCCCGCCTTCCTGTTGTCTTTGCCGTTTACTCCCCCCTTCCACTCGCCCTCCCGTTGTCTGGCTTTTACTCCCCCGCCCGCCCTCCCGTTGTCTGTGCCTTTTACTTCCCCCGCCGGCCCTCCCGTTGTCTATGCCTTTTACTCTGCCCTCCCGTTCTCTTTGTCTTTTACTCCCCCTGCCTCCCGTTGTCTGTGCCTTTTACTCCCCCCTCCCGCGCTCCCGCTGTCTGTGCCTTTTACTCCCCCGCCTGCACTCCCGTTCTCTGTGCCTTTTACTCCCCCTGCCCACCCTCCCGTTGTCTGTGCCTTTTACACCCCCGCCCTCCCTCCCGTTGTCAATGCCTTTTACTCCACCCTCCCGTTCTCTGTGCCTTTTACTCCCTCTCCCTCCCGTTGTCTGTGCCTTTTACTCCCCCGCCCGCTCTCCCTTTGTCTGAGCCTTTTACTCCCCCGCCGCCCTCCCTTTGTCTGTGCCTTTTTCTCCCCCCGCCCCCTCCCTCCTTTGTCTGTGCCTTTTACTCCCCCCACCCGCCCTCCCTCCCTTTGTCTGTGCCTTTTACTCCCCCCACCCGCACTCCCTCCCTTTGTCTCTGCCTTTTACTCCCCCGCCACCCTCCCTTTGTCTGTGCCTTTTTCTCCCCGCCTGCCCTTCCTCCCTTTGTCTTTGCATTTTTCTCCCCCCTCCCGCCCTCCCTCCCTTTGTCTGTGCCTTTTACTCCCCCCGCCCGCCCTCCCACCCTTTTACTCTCCGTGCACTCCCTCCCTTTTACTCCCCCTGCCTGCCCTCCCTCCCTCTTACTCTGCCCTCCCTCCCTCCCTTTTACTCTGCCCTCCATCCCTCCCTCCCTTTTACTCCGCCCTCCCTCCCTCCCTTTTACTCTGCCCTTCCTCCCTCCCTTTTACTCCCCCCCCTCCCTTCCTCCCTTTTACTCCCCCCGCCCTTGCTACCTCCCTTTGTCTGTGCCTTTTACTCGCCCGCCCGCCCTCCCTCCCTTTGCCTTTGCCTTTTACTCCCCCGCCCGCCCTCCCTCCTTTGTCTCTGCCTTCTATTCCCCCCTCCCGCCCTCCTTCCCTTTGTGTGTGCCTTTTACTTCCCCCGCCTCCCTCCCTTTGTCTCTGCCTTTTACTCCCCCGCCGCCCTCCCTTTGTCTGTGCCTTTTTCTCCCCCGCCTGCCCTCCATCCCTTTGTCTTTGCCTTTTACTCCCCCTGCCCTCCCTCCCTCCCTTTGTCTGTGCCTTTTACTCCCCCGCCCACCCTCCCTCCCGTTGTCTGTGCCTTTTACACCCCCACCTTCCCGTTGTCTTTGCCGTTTACTCCCCCCTTCCACTTGCCCTCCCGTTGTCTGGCTTTTACCCCCCCGCCCGCCCTCCTGTTGTCTGTGCCTTTTACTTCCCCCGCCCCCCCTCCCGTTCTCTGCGTCTTTTACTCCGCCTGCCTCCCGTTGTCTGTGCCTTTTACTCCCCCGCCCGCCCTCCCGCTGTCTGTGCCTTTTACTCCCCCGCCTGCACTCCCGTTCTCTGTGCCATTTACTCCCCCTGCCCACCCTCCTGTTGTCTGTGCCTTTTACACCCCCGCCCTCCCTCCCGTTGTCAATGCCTTTTACTCCACCCTCCCGTTCTCTGTGCCTTTTACTCCCCCTCCCTCCCGTTGTCTGGCTTTTACCCCCCCGCCCGCCCTCCTGTTGTCTGTGCCTTTTACTTCCCCCGCCCCCCCTCCCGTTCTCTGCGTCTTTTACTCCGCCTGCCTCCCGTTGTCTGTGCCTTTTACTCCCCCCTTCCGCTCGCCCTCCCATTGTCTGTGCCTTTTACTCCCCCGCCCGCCCTCCCGTTGTCTGTGCCTCT
This sequence comes from Triturus cristatus, assembly GCF_964204655.1. Lineage (NCBI taxonomy): Eukaryota > Metazoa > Chordata > Amphibia > Caudata > Salamandridae > Triturus > Triturus cristatus. The sequence continues at coordinate 51,354 of NW_028188496.1, forward strand.
TACTTCCCCCGCCCGCCATCCCGTTGTCTATGCCTTTTACTCCACCCTCCCGTTCTCTGTGCCTTTTACTCCCCCTCCCTCCCGTTGTCTGTGCCTTTTACTCCCCTGCCCGCCCTCCCTTTGTCTGAGCCTTTTACTCCCCCGCCGCCCTCCCTTTGTCTGTGCCTTTTTCTCCCCCGCCTACCTCTCCTCCCTTTGTCTTTGCCTTTTACTCCCCCCGCCCGCCCTCCCTCCCTCCCTTTGTCTGTGCCTTTTACTCCACCCATCCTCCCTCCCTCGCTTTGTCTCTGCCTTTTAATCCCCGCGCCCGCCCTCCCTTTGTCTGTGCCTTTTACTCACCCCGACCGCCCTCCCTCCCTGTGTCTTTGCCTTTTACTCCCTCGCCTGCCCGCCCTCTCTCCTTTGTCTGTGCCTTTTACTCCCCCCACCCGCACTCCCTCCCTTTGTCTCTGCCTTTTACTCCCCTGCCGCCCTCCCTTTGTCTGTGCCTTTTTCTCCCCCGCCTGCCCTCCATCCCTTTGTCTTTGCCTTTTACTCCCCCTGCCCTCCCTCCCTCCCTTTGTCTGTGCCTTTTACTCTCCCGCCCACCCTCCCTCCCTTTGTCTGAGCCTTTTACTCCCCCCGCCGCCCTCCCTTTGTCTGTGCCTTTTTCTCCCCCGCCTACCTCTCCTCCCTTTGTCTTTGCCTTTTACTCCCCCGCCCTCCCTCCCTTTGTCTGTGCCTTTCACTCCACCCGCCCTCCCTCCCTCCCTTTGTCTCTGCCTTTTAATCCCCCCGCCCGCCCTCCCTCCCTTTGTCAGTGCCTTTTACTCCCCCCTCCCGCCCTCCCTCCTTTGTCTGTGCCCTTTATTCCCCCCACCCACCCTCACTCCCTTTGTCTGAGCCTTTTACTCCCCCCGCCTCCCTCCCTTTGTCTGTGCCTTTTTCTCCCCCGCCTGCCCTTCCTCCCTTTGTCTTTGCATCTTACTCCCCCGCCTGCCCTCCCTCCCTTTGTCTGTGCCTTTTACTCCCCCGCCCGCCCTCCCTCCCTTTGTCTTTGCCTTTTACTCCCCCGCCCGCCCGTCCTCCCTCCTTTGTCTCTGCCTTTTTTATTCCCCCCGCCCGCCCTCCTTCCCTTTGTGTGTGCCTTTAACTCTCCCCGCCGCCCTCCCTTTGTCTGTGCCTTTTACTCCCCCGCCTGCCCTCCCTCCCTTTGTCTGTGCCTTTTACTCACCCGCCTTCCCGTTGTCTGTGCCTTTTACTCCCCCCTTCCGCTCGCCCTCCCATTGTCTGTGCCTTTTACTCCCCCGCCCGCCCTCCCGTTGTCTGTGCCTCTTACTTCCCCCGCCCGCCATCCCGTTGTCTATGCCTTTTACTCTGCCCTCCCGTTCTCTGTGTCTTTTACTCCCCCTCCCTCCCGTTGTCTGTGCCTTTTACTCCCCCCGCCCGCCCTCCCGTTGTCTGTGCCTTTTACTCCCCCGCCGCCCTCCCTTTGTCTGTGCCTTTTTTTCCCCGCCTGCCCTTCCTCCCTTTGTCTTTGCCTTTTACTTCCCCTGCCCTCCCTCCCTTTGTCTGTGCCTTTTACTCCCCCCACCCGCCCTCCCACCCTTTTACTCTCCGTGCCCTCCCTCCCTTTTACTCCCCCTTGCCTGCCCTCCCTCCCTCTTACTCCGCCCTCCCTCCCTTTTACTCTGTCCTCCCTCCCTCCCTTTTACTCCGCCCTCCCTCCCTTTTACTCCGCCCTCCCTCCCTCCCTTTTACTCCCCCCGCCCTCCCTCCCTCCCGTTGTCCATACCTTTTACTCGCCCCGCCTGCCCTCCCTCCCGTAGTCCGTGCCTTTTACTCCCCCCGCCCGCCCTCCCTTTGTCTGTGCCTTTTACTCCCCCGCCCGCCCTCCCTCCCTCCCTTATTCTGTGCCTTTTACTCCCTCGCCCGCCCGCCCTCCCTCCTTTGTCTGTGCATTTTACTCCCCCACCCGCCCTCCCTCCCTTTGTCTGAGCCTTTTACTCCCCCCACCACCCTCCCTTTGTCTGTGCCTTTTTCTCCCCCGCCTACCTGTCCTCCCTTTGTCTTTGCCTTTTATTCCCCCCGCCCACCCTCCCTCCCTTTGTCTGTCCCTTTTACTCCACCCGCCCTCCCTCCCTTTGTCTCTGCCTTTTAATCCCCCGCCTGCCCTCTCTCCCTTTGTCTGTGCCTTTTACTCCCCCACCCGCCCTCACTCCCTTTGTCTGAGCCTTTTACTCCCCCCGCCGCCCTCCCTTTGTCTGTGCCTTTTAATCCCCCGCCACCCTCCCTTTGTCTGTCCTTTTTCTAACCCGCCTGCCCATCATCCCTTTGTCTTTGCCTTTTACTCCCCCTGCCCGCCCTCCCTCCCTCCCTTTGTCTGTGCCTTTTACTCCCCCGCCCACCCTCCCTCCCTTTGTCTGAGCCTTTTACTCCCCCCACCGCCCTCCCTTTGTGCCTTTTTCTCCCCCGCCTACCTGTCCTCCCTTTGTCTTTGCCTTTTACTCCCCCCGCCCGCCCTCCCTCCCTCCCTTTGTCTGTGCCTTTTACTCCACCCGCCCTCCCTCCCTTTGTCTCTGCCTTTTAATCCCCCCGCCCGCCCTCCCTCCCTTTGTCAGTGCCTTTTACTCCCCCCGCCTGCCTTCCCTCCTTTGTCTGTGCCTTTTACTCCCCCACCCGCCCTCACTCCCTTTGAGCGTTTTACTCCCCCGCCGCCCTCCCTTTGTCTGGGCCTTTTTCTCCCCCGCCTGCCCTTCCTCCCTTTGTCTTTGCATTTTGCTCCCCCCTCCCGCCCTCCCTCCCTTTGTCTGTGCCTTTTACTCCCTCCGCCCGCCCTCCCACCCTTTTACTCTCCGTGCACTCCCTCCCTTTTACTCCCCCTGCCTGCCCTCCCTTCCTCTTACTCTGCCCTCCCTCCCTCCCTTTTACTCTGCCCTCCATCCCTCCCTCCCTTTTACTCCGCCCTCCCTCCCTCCCTTTTACTCTGCCCTTCCTCCCTCCCTTTTACTCCCCCCCTCCCTTCCTCCCTTTTACTCCCCCCGCCCTCGCTACCTCCCTTTGTCTGTGCCTTTTACTCCCCCGCCCGCCCTCCCTCCCTTTGCCTTTGCCTTTTACTCCCCCGCCCGCCCTCCCTCCTTTGTCTCTGCCTTCTATTCCCCCCTCCCGCCCTCCTTCCCTTTGTGTGTGCCTTTTACTTCCCCCGCCTCCCTCCCTTTGTCTGTACCTTTTACTCCCCCGCCCGCCCTCCCGTTGTCTGTGCCTTTTACTTCCCCCTCCCGCCCTCCCGTTGTCTATGCCTTTTACTCTGCCCTCCCGTTCTCTTTGTCTTTTACTCCCCCTGCCTCCCGTTGTCTGTGCCTTTTACTCCCCCCTCCCGCGCTCCCGCTGTCTGTGCCTTTTACTCCCCCGCCTGCACTCCCGTTCTCTGTGCCTTTTACTCCCCCTGCCCACCCTCCCGTTGTCTGTGCCTTTTACACCCCCGCCCTCCCTCCCGTTGTCAATGCCTTGTACTCCACCCTCCCGTTCTCTGTGCCTTTTACTCCCCCTCCCTCCCGTTGTCTGTGCCTTTTACTCCCCCGCCCGCCCTCCCTTTGTCTGAGCCTTTTACTCCCCCCTCCGCTCTCCCTTTGTCTGTGCCTTTTTCTCCCCCCGCCCCCTCCCTCCTTTGTCTGTGCCGTTTACTCCCCCCACCCGCCCTCCCTCCCTTTGTCTGTGCCTTTTACTCCCCCACCGCCCTCCCTTTGTCTGTGCCTTTTTCTCCCCCGCCTGCCCTTCATCCCTTTGTCTTTGCCTTTTACTCCCCCCACCCTCCCTCCCTCCCTTTGTCTGTGCATTTTACTCCCCCGCCCACCCTCCCTCCCTTTGTCTGAGCCTTTTCTTCCCCACCACCCTCCCTTTGTCTGTGCCTTTTTCTCCCCTGCCTACCTCTCCTCCCTTTGTCTTTTACTCCCCCCGCCCACCCTCCCTCACTTTGTCTGTGCCTTTTACTCCACCCGCCCTCCCTCCCTCCTTTGTCTGTGCCTTTTACTCCCCCGCCCGCCCTCCCTCCCTTTGTCTATGCCTTTCACTCCCCCGCCGCCCTCCCTCCCTTTGTCTCTGCCTTTTAATCCCCCCGCCCGCCCTCCCTCCCTTTGTCAGTGCCTTTTACTCCCCCCTCCCCCCCTCCCTCCTTTGTCTGTGCCTTTTACTCCCCCTGCCCACCCTCACTCCCTTTGTCTGAGCCTTTTACTCCCCCCGCCTCCCTCCCTTTGTCTGTGCCTTTTTCTCCCCCGCCTGCCCTTCCTCCCTTTGTCTTTGCATTTTACTCCCCCCGCCTGCCCTCCCTCCCTTTGTCTATGCCTTTTACTCCGCCCGCCCGCCCTCCCACCCTTTTACTCTCTGTGCACTCCCTCCCTTTTACTCCCCCGCCTGCCCTCCCTCCCTCTTACTCTGCCCTCCCTCCCTTTTACTCTGCCCTCCCTCCCTCCGTTTTACTCCGCCCTCCCTCCCTCCCTTTTACTCCACCCTCCCTCCCTCCCTTTTACTCCCCCCTCCCTTCCTCCCTTTTACTCCCCCGCCCTCGCTACCTCCCTTTGTCTGTGCCTTTTACTCCCCCCGCCCGCCCTCCCTTCCTTTGTCTTTGCCTTTTACTCCCCCCCGCCCGCCCTCCCTCCTTTGTCTCTGCCTTTTATTCCCCCCGCCCGCCCTCCTTCCCTTTGTGTGTGCCTTTTACTCCCCTGCCGCCCTCCCTTTGTCTGTGCCTTTTACTCCCCCGCCTGCCCTCCCTCCCTTTGTCTGTGCCTTTTACTCCCCCGCTTTCCCGTTGTCTGTGCCTTTTACTCCCCCCTTCCGCTTGCCCTCCCGGTGTCTGTGCCTTTTACTCCCCCGCCCGCCCTTTGTCTGTGCCTCTTACTTCCCCCGCCCGCCATCCCGTTGTCTATGCCTTTTACTCTGCCCTCCCGTTCTCTGTGTCTTTTACTCCCCCTCCCTCCCGTTGTCTGTGCCTTTTACTCCCCCTGCCCTGCCTCCCTTTGTCTGTGCCTTTTACTCCCTCCGCTTGCCGTCCCTTTGTGTCTTTTTTACCCCCGCCCTTCCTCCCTTTGTGTGTGCCTTTTACTTACTCCGCCCTCTCTACCTCCCTTTGTCTCTGCCTTTTACTCCCCCGCCACCCTCCCTTTGTCTGTGCCTTTTTCTCCCCGCCTGCCCTTCCTCCCTTTGTCTTTGCATTTTTCTCCCCCCTCCCGCCCTCCCTCCCTTTGTCTGTGCCTTTTACTCCCCCCGCCCGCCCTCCCACCCTTTTACTCTCCGTGCACTCCCTCCCTTTTACTCCCCCTGCCTGCCCTCCCTCCCTCTTACTCTGCCCTCCCTCCCTCCCTTTTACTCTGCCCTCCATCCCTCCCTCCCTTTTACTCCGCCCTCCCTCCCTCCCTTTTACTCTGCCCTTCCTCCCTCCCTTTTACTCCCCCCCTCCCTTCCTCCCTTTTACTCCCCCCGCCCTTGCTACCTCCCTTTGTCTGTGCCTTTTACTCGCCCGCCCGCCCTCCCTCCCTTTGCCTTTGCCTTTTACTCCCCCGCCCGCCCTCCCTCCTTTGTCTCTGCCTTCTATTCCCCCCTCCCGCCCTCCTTCCCTTTGTGTGTGCCTTTTACTTCCCCCGCCTCCCTCCCTTTGTCTCTGCCTTTTACTCCCCCGCCGCCCTCCCTTTGTCTGTGCCTTTTTCTCCCCCGCCTGCCCTCCATCCCTTTGTCTTTGCCTTTTACTCCCCCTGCCCTCCCTCCCTCCCTTTGTCTGTGCCTTTTACTCCCCCGCCCACCCTCCCTCCCGTTGTCTGTGCCTTTTACACCCCCACCTTCCCGTTGTCTTTGCCGTTTACTCCCCCCTTCCACTTGCCCTCCCGTTGTCTGGCTTTTACTCCCCCGCCCGCCCTCCTGTTGTCTGTGCCTTTTACTTCCCCCGCCCCCCCTCCCGTTCTCTGCGTCTTTTACTCCGCCTGCCTCCCGTTGTCTGTGCCTTTTACTCCCCCGCCCGCCCTCCCGCTGTCTGTGCCTTTTACTCCCCCGCCTGCACTCCCGTTCTCTGTGCCATTTACTCCCCCTGCCCACCCTCCTGTTGTCTGTGCCTTTTACACCCCCGCCCTCCCTCCCGTTGTCAATGCCTTTTACTCCACCCTCCCGTTCTCTGTGCCTTTTACTCCCCCTCCCTCCCGTTGTCTGTGCCTTTTACTCCCCTGCCCGCCCTCCCTTTGTCTGAGCCTTTTACTCCCCCGCCGCCCTCCCTTTGTCTGTGCCTTTTTCTCCCCCGCCTACCTCTCCTCCCTTTGTCTTTGCCTTTTACTCCCCCCGCCCGCCCTCCCTCCCTCCCTTTGTCTGTGCCTTTTACTCCACCCATCCTCCCTCCCTCGCTTTGTCTCTGCCTTTTAATCCCCGCGCCCGCCCTCCCTTTGTCTGTGCCTTTTACTCACCCCGACCGCCCTCCCTCCCTGTGTCTTTGCCTTTTACTCCCTCGCCTGCCCGCCCTCTCTCCTTTGTCTGTGCCTTTTACTCCCCCCACCCGCACTCCCTCCCTTTGTCTCTGCCTTTTACTCCCCTGCCGCCCTCCCTTTGTCTGTGCCTTTTTCTCCCCCGCCTGCCCTCCATCCCTTTGTCTTTGCCTTTTACTCCCCCTGCCCTCCCTCCCTCCCTTTGTCTGTGCCTTTTACTCTCCCGCCCACCCTCCCTCCCTTTGTCTGAGCCTTTTACTCCCCCCGCCGCCCTCCCTTTGTCTGTGCCTTTTTCTCCCCCGCCTACCTCTCCTCCCTTTGTCTTTGCCTTTTACTCCCCCGCCCTCCCTCCCTTTGTCTGTGCCTTTCACTCCACCCGCCCTCCCTCCCTCCCTTTGTCTCTGCCTTTTAATCCCCCCGCCCGCCCTCCCTCCCTTTGTCAGTGCCTTTTACTCCCCCCTCCCGCCCTCCCTCCTTTGTCTGTGCCCTTTATTCCCCCCACCCACCCTCACTCCCTTTGTCTGAGCCTTTTACTCCCCCCGCCTCCCTCCCTTTGTCTGTGCCTTTTTCTCCCCCGCCTGCCCTTCCTCCCTTTGTCTTTGCATCTTACTCCCCCGCCTGCCCTCCCTCCCTTTGTCTGTGCCTTTTACTCCCCCGCCCGCCCTCCCTCCCTTTGTCTTTGCCTTTTACTCCCCCGCCGCCCGTCCTCCCTCCTTTGTCTCTGCCTTTTTTATTCCCCCCGCCCGCCCTCCTTCCCTTTGTGTGTGCCTTTAACTCTCCCCGCCGCCCTCCCTTTGTCTGTGCCTTTTACTCCCCCGCCTGCCCTCCCTCCCTTTGTCTGTGCCTTTTACTCACCCGCCTTCCCGTTGTCTGTGCCTTTTACTCCCCCCTTCCGCTCGCCCTCCCATTGTCTGTGCCTTTTACTCCCCCGCCCGCCCTCCCGTTGTCTGTGCCTCTTACTTCCCCCGCCCGCCATCCCGTTGTCTATGCCTTTTACTCTGCCCTCCCGTTCTCTGTGTCTTTTACTCCCCCTCCCTCCCGTTGTCTGTGCCTTTTACTCCCCCCGCCCGCCCTCCCGTTGTCTTTGCCTTTTACTCCCCCGCCGCCCTCCCTTTGTCTGTGCCTTTTTTTCCCCGCCTGCCCTTCCTCCCTTTGTCTTTGCCTTTTACTTCCCCTGCCCTCCCTCCCTTTGTCTGTGCCTTTTACTCCCCCCACCCGCCCTCCCACCCTTTTACTCTCCGTGCCCTCCCTCCCTTTTACTCCCCCTTGCCTGCCCTCCCTCCCTCTTACTCCGCCCTCCCTCCCTTTTACTCTGTCCTCCCTCCCTCCCTTTTACTCCGCCCTCCCTCCCTTTTACTCCGCCCTCCCTCCCTCCCTTTTACTCCCCCCGCCCTCCCTCCCTCCCGTTGTCCATACCTTTTACTCGCCCCGCCTGCCCTCCCTCCCGTAGTCCGTGCCTTTTACTCCCCCCACCCACTTTCCCTCCCGTTGTCCGTGCCTTTTACTCCCCCCGCCCGCCCTCCCTTTGTCTGTGCCTTTTACTCCCCCGCCCGCCCTCCCTCCCTCCCTTATTCTGTGCCTTTTACTCCCTCGCCCGCCCGCCCTCCCTCCTTTGTCTGTGCATTTTACTCCCCCACCCGCCCTCCCTCCCTTTGTCTGAGCCTTTTACTCCCCCCACCACCCTCCCTTTGTCTGTGCCTTTTTCTCCCCCGCCTACCTGTCCTCCCTTTGTCTTTGCCTTTTATTCCCCCCGCCCACCCTCCCTCCCTTTGTCTGTCCCTTTTACTCCACCCGCCCTCCCTCCCTTTGTCTCTGCCTTTTAATCCCCCGCCTGCCCTCTCTCCCTTTGTCTGTGCCTTTTACTCCCCCACCCGCCCTCACTCCCTTTGTCTGAGCCTTTTACTCCCCCCGCCGCCCTCCCTTTGTCTGTGCCTTTTAATCCCCCGCCACCCTCCCTTTGTCTGTCCTTTTTCTAACCCGCCTGCCCATCATCCCTTTGTCTTTGCCTTTTACTCCCCCTGCCCGCCCTCCCTCCCTCCCTTTGTCTGTGCCTTTTACTCCCCCGCCCACCCTCCCTCCCTTTGTCTGAGCCTTTTACTCCCCCCACCGCCCTCCCTTTGTGCCTTTTTCTCCCCCGCCTACCTGTCCTCCCTTTGTCTTTGCCTTTTACTCCCCCCGCCCGCCCTCCCTCCCTCCCTTTGTCTGTGCCTTTTACTCCACCCGCCCTCCCTCCCTTTGTCTCTGCCTTTTAATCCCCCCGCCCGCCCTCCCTCCCTTTGTCAGTGCCTTTTACTCCCCCCGCCTGCCTTCCCTCCTTTGTCTGTGCCTTTTACTCCCCCACCCGCCCTCACTCCCTTTGAGCGTTTTACTCCCCCGCCGCCCTCCCTTTGTCTGTGCCTTTTTCTCCCCCGCCTGCCCTTCCTCCCTTTGTCTTTGCATTTTGCTCCCCCCTCCCGCCCTCCCTCCCTTTGTCTGTGCCTTTTACTCCCTCCGCCCGCCCTCCCACCCTTTTACTCTCCGTGCACTCCCTCCCTTTTACTCCCCCTGCCTGCCCTCCCTTCCTCTTACTCTGCCCTCCCTCCCTCCCTTTTACTCTGCCCTCCATCCCTCCCTCCCTTTTACTCCGCCCTCCCTCCCTCCCTTTTACTCTGCCCTTCCTCCCTCCCTTTTACTCCCCCCCCTCCCTTCCTCCCTTTTACTCCCCCCGCCCTCGCTACCTCCCTTTGTCTGTGCCTTTTACTCCCCCGCCCGCCCTCCCTCCCTTTGCCTTTGCCTTTTACTCCCCCGCCCGCCCTCCCTCCTTTGTCTCTGCCTTCTATTCCCCCCTCCCGCCCTCCTTCCCTTTGTGTGTGCCTTTTACTTCCCCCGCCTCCCTCCCTTTGTCTGTACCTTTTACTCCCCCGCCCGCCCTCCCGTTGTCTGTGCCTTTTACTTCCCCCTCCCGCCCTCCCGTTGTCTATGCCTTTTACTCTGCCCTCCCGTTCTCTTTGTCTTTTACTCCCCCTGCCTCCCGTTGTCTGTGCCTTTTACTCCCCCCTCCCGCGCTCCCGCTGTCTGTGCCTTTTACTCCCCCGCCTGCACTCCCGTTCTCTGTGCCTTTTACTCCCCCTGCCCACCCTCCCGTTGTCTGTGCCTTTTACACCCCCGCCCTCCCTCCCGTTGTCAATGCCTTGTACTCCACCCTCCCGTTCTCTGTGCCTTTTACTCCCCCTCCCTCCCGTTGTCTGTGCCTTTTACTCCCCCGCCCGCCCTCCCTTTGTCTGAGCCTTTTACTCCCCCCTCCGCTCTCCCTTTGTCTGTGCCTTTTTCTCCCCCCGCCCCCTCCCTCCTTTGTCTGTGCCGTTTACTCCCCCCACCCGCCCTCCCTCCCTTTGTCTGTGCCTTTTACTCCCCCACCGCCCTCCCTTTGTCTGTGCCTTTTTCTCCCCCGCCTGCCCTTCATCCCTTTGTCTTTGCCTTTTACTCCCCCCACCCTCCCTCCCTCCCTTTGTCTGTGCATTTTACTCCCCCGCCCACCCTCCCTCCCTTTGTCTGAGCCTTTTCTTCCCCACCACCCTCCCTTTGTCTGTGCCTTTTTCTCCCCTGCCTACCTCTCCTCCCTTTGTCTTTTACTCCCCCCGCCCACCCTCCCTCACTTTGTCTGTGCCTTTTACTCCACCCGCCCTCCCTCCCTCCTTTGTCTGTGCCTTTTACTCCCCCGCCCGCCCTCCCTCCCTTTGTCTATGCCTTTCACTCCCCCGCCGCCCTCCCTCCCTTTGTCTCTGCCTTTTAATCCCCCCGCCCGCCCTCCCTCCCTTTGTCAGTGCCTTTTACTCCCCCCTCCCCCCCTCCCTCCTTTGTCTGTGCCTTTTACTCCCCCTGCCCACCCTCACTCCCTTTGTCTGAGCATTTTACTCCCCCCGCCTCCCTCCCTTTGTCTGTGCCTTTTTCTCCCCCGCCTGCCCTTCCTCCCTTTGTCTTTGCATTTTACTCCCCCCGCCTGCCCTCCCTCCCTTTGTCTATGCCTTTTACTCCGCCCGCCCGCCCTCCCACCCTTTTACTCTCTGTGCACTCCCTCCCTTTTACTCCCCCGCCTGCCCTCCCTCCCTCTTACTCTGCCCTCCCTCCCTTTTACTCTGCCCTCCCTCCCTCCGTTTTACTCCGCCCTCCCTCCCTCCCTTTTACTCCACCCTCCCTCCCTCCCTTTTACTCCCCCCTCCCTTCCTCCCTTTTACTCCCCCGCCCTCGCTACCTCCCTTTGTCTGTGCCTTTTACTCCCCCCGCCCGCCCTCCCTTCCTTTGTCTTTGCCTTTTACTCCCCCCCGCCCGCCCTCCCTCCTTTGTCTCTGCCTTTTATTCCCCCCGCCCGCCCTCCTTCCCTTTGTGTGTGCCTTTTACTCCCCCGCCGCCCTCCCTTTGTCTGTGCCTTTTACTCCCCCGCCTGCCCTCCCTCCCTTTGTCTGTGCCTTTTACTCCCCCGCTTTCCCGTTGTCTGTGCCTTTTACTCCCCCCTTCCGCTTGCCCTCCCGGTGTCTGTGCCTTTTACTCCCCCGCCCGCCCTTTGTCTGTGCCTCTTACTTCCCCCGCCCGCCATCCCGTTGTCTATGCCTTTTACTCTGCCCTCCCGTTCTCTGTGTCTTTTACTCCCCCTCCCTCCCGTTGTCTGTGCCTTTTACTCCCCCTGCCCTGCCTCCCTTTGTCTGTGCCTTTTACTCCCTCCGCTTGCCGTCCCTTTGTGTCTTTTTTACCCCCGCCCTTCCTCCCTTTGTGTGTGCCTTTTACTTACTCCGCCCTCTCTACCTCCCTTTGTCTGTGCCTTTTACTCCCCCACCCGCCCTCCCTCCCTTTGTCTGTGCCTTTTACTCGCCCGCCCACCCTCCCTCCTTTGTCTGTGCCTTTTACTCCCCCGCCCGCCCTCCCTCCCTTTGTCTATGCCTTTTACTCCCCCGCCGCCCTCCCTTTGTCTGTGCCTTTTTCTCCCCTGCCTGCCCTTCCTCCCTTTGCCTTTTACTCCCCCCACCCGCCCTCCCTCCCTCACTTTGTCTGTGCCGTTTACTCCACCCGCCCTCCCTCCTTCCCTTTGTCTGTGCCTTTTACTCCCCCCGCCCCCCTCCCTCCTTTGTCTGTGCCTTTTACTCTCCCCGCCTGCCCTCGCTCCCTTTGTCTGAGCCTTTTACTCCCCTCACCGCCCTCCCTTTGTCTGTGCCTTTTTCTCCCCCGCCTGCCCTCCCACCCGTTTACTCTCCGTGCCCTCCCTCCCTTTTACTCCCCCTCGCCTGCACTACCTCCCTCTTACTCTGCCCTCCCTCCCTTTTACTGTGCCCTCCCTCCCTCCCTTTTACTCAGCCCTCCCTCCCTTTTACTCCCCCCTCCCTTCCTCCCTTTTACTCCCCCCACACTCCCTCCCTTTTACTCCCCCCACCCTCCCTCCCTCCCATTGTCCATGCCTTTTACTCGCCCCACCTGCTCTCCCTCCCGTTGTCCGTGCCTTTTACTCACCCCGACCGCCCTCCCTCCCTGTGTCTGTGCCTTTTACTCCCTCGCCCGCCCGCCCTCCCTCCTTTGTCTGTGCCTTTTACTCCCCCACCCGCCCTCCCTCCCTTTGTCTCTGCCTTTTAATCCCCCCGCCCGCCCTCCCTCCCTTTGTCAGTGCCTTTTACTCCGCCCTCCCTCCTTTGTCTGTGCCTTTTACTCCCCCCGCCCACCCTCACTCCCTTTGTCTGTGCCTTTTTCTCCCCCCGCCTCCCTCCCTTTGTCTGTGCCTTTTTCTCCCTCGCCTGCCCTTCCTCCCTTTGTCTTTGCATTTTACTCCCCCCGCCTGCCCTCCCTCCCTTTGTCTGTGCCTTTTACTCCCCCCCCTCCCGCCCTCCCACCCTTTTACTCTCTGTGCACTCCCTCCCTTTTACTCCCCCCGCCTGCCCTCCCTCCCTCTTACTCTGCTCTCCCTCCCTTTTACTCTGCCCTCCCTCTCTCCCTTTTACTCCACCCTCCCTCCCTCCCTCCCTTTTACTCCTCCCTCCCTTTTATTCCCCCGCCCTCGCTACCTCCCTTTGTCTGTGCCTTTTACTCCCCCCGCCCACCCTCTCTCCCTTTATCTTTGCCTTTTACTCCCCCACCCGCCCGCCCTCCATCCTTTGTCTCTGCCTTTTATTCCCCCCGCCCGCCCTCCTTCCCTTTGTGTGTGCCTTTTACTCCCCCCGCTGTCCTCCCTTTGTCTGTGCCTTTTACTCCCCCGCCTGCCCTCCCTCCCTTTGTCTGTGCCTTTTACTCCCCCGCCTTCCCGTTGTCTGTGCCTTTTACTCCCCCCTTCCGCTCGCCCTCCCGTTGTCTGTCCCTTTTACTCCCCCGCCCGCCCTCCCGTTGTCTGTGCCTCTTACTTCCCCCGCCCGCCATCCCGTTGTCTGCCTTTTACTCTGCCCTCCCGTTCTCTGTGTCTTTTACTCCCCCTCCCTCCCGTTGTCTGTGCCTTTTACTCCCCCCGCCCGCCCTCCCGTTGTCTGTGCCTTTTACTCCCCCGCCGCCCTCCCTTTGTCTGTGCCTTTTTTTCCCCGCCTGCCCTTCCTCCCTTTGTCTTTGCCTTTTACTTCCCCTGCCCTCCTTCCCTTTGTCTGTGCCTTTTACTCCCCCCACCCGCCCTCCCACCCTTTTACTCTCTGTGCCCTCCCTCCCTTTTACTCCCCCTCGCCTGCCCTCCCTCCCTCTTACTCCGCCCTCCCTCCCTTTTACTCTGTCCTCCCTCCCTCCCTCCCTCCCACTCCGCCCTCCCTCCCTCCCTTTTACTCCGCCCTCCCTCCCTCCCTTTTACTCCCCCCTCCCTTCCTCCCTTTTACTCCCCCCACACTCCCTCCCTTTTACTCCCCCCACACTCCCTCCCTTTTACTCCCCCCTCCCTCCCGTTGTCCATGCCTTTTACTCGCCCCGCCTGCCCTCCCTCCCGTAGTCCATGCCTTTTACTCCCCCCGCCCACTTTCCCTCCCGTTATCCGTGCCTGTTAGACCTGGCACCTTGGCGTGAGTCTCCCTTCCTCTTTTTGTCGCTGTGCCTCATGTGTTTTTATGGTGTTGGCTGCTCAGCGCGCTGTGCCACTGCCAACCAGTGTCGCGGTGCGAGTGCTCCCTATGTAAATTGTATATGTTGGTTGGATTCCATGATTGGATTGTTTGATTTACTGTCAGACCCCAGTAAAGTGCGCCGGGGGCGCCAGGGCATGTAAATGCGAACACCGCTGGTGGGCTTGCAGCACTGGTTGTGCCACCCACAGAAGCGGCCGGTAAAATATGTCTAAGGTCTGCCATCGCAGAACCTGCGTGCAGTCTGGTACTGACATGCTGACTGGCAAGTGCCCACACTTGCCGGTCCCTAAAACCTTCCCTTAGCTGCATGTTATTCACCCCTCTGGTAGGCCCACGGGCAGGGTGCGATGTAAGCCTAAGGTAGGACAAGCCTGGATGCGTGGCATGTCCTAGTAGTGAATGACCGCCATCTTGTTGTTCACTACTGCAAGGCTACCCTGTTCTCATAGGCCAGTATGGGCGGCCTGGATTGTTACACCCTATGATCCTAACCGACCCAGGGAACATGGTAGAAGATCGAGTTTAGTATGCCTGAACTCGGAATAATAAGGTACATCTTCTCGCAAGGTTTATTTTAATATTCCGGGTTTGCAAATGCCGCTTTTAGAAAGCTGGCCTTTGCTTGCCTAAACATTTCAGCCCGCCTCTGCGTGATGTGTATCTGATGTCTGGCTGATGTGAGTGACAGGGCTGGGGGAACCCAGATGGGCAGGGCTAGGTAGCCTGGTGGTGAATAGGACGATCGACAGGTAGATGGGTGGGAGGAGTGCTCCTAGGCTCTGAATAGGACAGTACTCTACCACCTCAATGCCGGCTCCGCCCCCTGTGGAGCGTCTGAGGACTCTGCCCTGCACTCTGAAAGGAGAAGCCTGCATCGCGTAAACAAAGTGCTCAGAAACCGGACTGAACTAGGCAAGGGCCCCCCTGGCCTGGGAGAACAAAAGATTTGCTGTATAAATGGAGGAGCCCTGCTCCTGAGAAACTAGATCCGCTTTTGACCAAGAAGAATCTCTGCCTGAGGAGGCACCGGGAAAGCTGTAGGAGGAAGACTGTCCCTATCCTGGGGGATTGGCCTGCAGTGGTGACCTTGCTGCCAAAGGGGAGAAGAGAACCTGTTGCTGAAGACTTTACTTTACTTTTACTTTCAAGACTTGTGCTTTTCCAAAACGATCTCCAAGGGCTTGGAACTGAGCTTGCCCCCTGAACTGAGCCCCAGGACCATTGGGCTCTACCTGATCTTCACTCGCCTGCTGCTGGACTGTGGTGTCCTTTCCCTCGCCGGAGCTGTGACCCTCGTGCCCAGTCCCTCCCTGAGCCGTGACCAGGACTGCTTAGCCGCCCCCGCCTTGGGAAGAGCCTCGCTCGATCGGAGCCGCTCCCCCTACGCTGTGCTGGGCTGCCCCTGTCACCTCGCTTGCTGGAGGCTCGCTGTGCACCTTCACCCTCCCGCCGGAATCGGCGTGGTGAGCATCTCCAAGCCTCGGACGGCCCGGACGCATCTGCGTGCCCAGCTGCCCCGCTTTGCTCACACGCCACCTGCAACACCCCGCTCTTGTCGTGAGCCTGAAGATCAGACACCCATCGTGAAGTGTGGGAGCCCCGGACGCCGCCTCGCTCTTCTGTCGAAGAGCCGCTGAAATCCCGCACCCGCCTTTGCGTCAAGAAACAAGGTACTGTACTTACGAACTCGACCGCGAGCTCGCATCGGATCCAGGGTCCGCAACGTTCTGATTTCCCTGTCATCTGCCGCGTGCCTCCTGGGCGCTGCCTCAGCACGAAGTGCGCTGAGGCCTACAGTTACCTTGTGCCCGCCTAAAGAACTTTCCGTAACAAAGAGAACTTTACCGTATTCCTATGAATTGTGGCCCCACCAGTTCAACGTTACTGGGCCTTGTATTTGACTCTGCTGAAACTACATAAAAGCTTATTTTTATATATTTCCTGATTGGTGTCCGTTTGTGGTGCATGCAAGGGGTTTACTGTATGTATTATTGCACTTGCTTAACCGTGTACGCCTGAGACTTAGCCTAGACTGCTCGCGCCACGCACCTAGAGGGTGAGCAGGGGTTATTCTGGGGAGTCATCCTTCGCCCTGACAAGAAGTAAAGGGTCCCTGCTTGTTGTGGGTTCACACCTGCGTCAACCAGAGCCCCCTCATTTCTAACCGTGCCTTTTACTCCCCCCGCCCACCCTCCCTTTGTCTGTGCCTTTAACTCCCCCCGCCCGCCCTCCCTCCCTTATTCTGTGCCTTTTACTCCCTCACCCGCCCTCCCTCCTTTGTCTGTGCCTTTTACTCCCCCCCACCCGCCCTCCCTCCCTTTGTCTGAGCTTTTTACTCCCCCCACCGCCCTCCCTTTGTCTGTGCCTTTTTCTCCCCCGCCTACCTGTCCTCCCTTTGTCTTTGCCTTTTACTCCCCCCGCCCGCCCTCCCTTCCTTTGTTTGTGCCTTTTACTCCACCCGCCCTCCCTCCTTTTGTCTCTGCCTTTTAATCCCCCCGCCCTCCCTCCCTTTGTCAGTGCCTTTTACTCCCCCCGCCCGCCCTCCCTCCTTTGTCTGTGCCTTTGACTCCCCCCGCCCGCCCTCACTCCCTTTGTCTGAGCCTTTTACTCCCCCCGCCGCCCTCCCTTTGTCTGTGCCTTTAATCGCCCGCCGCCCTCCCTTTGTCTGTGCCTTTTTCTAACCCGCCTGCCCTTCATCCCTTTGTCTTTTACTCCCCCCGCCCGCCCTCCCTTTGTCTGTGCCTTTTACTCCCCCGCCCACCCTCCCTCCCTTTGTCTGAGCCTTTTACTCCCCGCCTGCCCTCCCTTTGTCTGTGCCTTTTTCTCCCCCGCCTACCTGTCCTCCCTTTGTCTTTGCCTTTTACTCCCCCCGCCCGCCCTCCCTCCCTTTGTCTGTGCCTTTTATTCCACCCGCCCTCCCTCCCTTTGTCTCTGCCTTTTAATCCCCCCGCCCGCCCTCCCTCCCTTTGTCAGTGTCTTTTACTCCCCCCGCCCGCCCTCCCTCCTTTGTCTGTGCCTTTTACTCCCCCCGCCCGCCCGCCCTCACTCCCTTTGTCTGAGCGTTTTACTCCCCCCGCCGCCCTCCCTTTGTCTGTGCCTTTTTCTCCCCCGCCTGCCCTTCCTCCCTTTGTCTTTGCATTTTACTCCCCCCTCCCGCCCTCCCTCCCTTTGTCTGTGCCTTTTACTCCCCCCGCCCGCCCTCCCACCCTTTAACTCTCCGTGCACTCCCTCCCTTTTAATTTCCCCTGCCCTCCCTCCCTCTTACTCTGCCCTCCCTCCCTCCCTTTTACTCTGCCCTCCATCCCTCCCTCCCTTTTACTCCGCCCTCCCTCCCTCCCTCTTACTCCGCCCTTCCTCCCTCCCTTTTACTCCCCCCCTCCCTTCTTCCCTTTTACTCCCCCCGCCCTCGCTACCTCCCTTTGTCTGTGCCTTTTACTCCCCCCGCCCGCCCTCCCTCCCTTTGCCTTTTACTCCCCCCGCCCTCCCTCCTTTGTCTCTGCCTTCTATTCCCCCCTCCCGCCCTCCTTCCCTTTGTGTGTGCCTTTTACTTCCCCCGCCCCCTCCCTTTGTCTGTACCTTTTACTCCCCGCCTACCCTCCCTCCCTTCGTCTGTGCCTTTTACTCCTCCCGCCTTCCCGTTGTCTGTGCCGTTTACTCCCCCCTTCCACTCGCCCTCCCGTTGTCTGGCTTTTACTCCCCCGCCCGCCCTCCCGTTGTCCGTGCCTTTTACTCTGCCCTCCCGTTCTCTGTGTCTTTTACTCCCCCTGCCTCCCGTTGTCTGTGCCTTTTACTCCCCCCGCCCGCCCTCCCGCTGTATGTGCCTTTTACTCCCCCGCCTGCACTCCCGTTCTCTGTGCCATTTACTCCCCCTGCCCACCCTCCCGTTGTCTGTGCCTTTTACACCCCCGCCCTCCCTCCCGTTGTCAATGCCTTTTACTCCACCCTCCCGTTCTCTGTGCCTTTTACTCCCCCTCCCTCCCGTTGTCTGTGCCTTTTACTCCCCCGCCCGCCCTCCCTTTGTCTGAGCCTTTTACTCCCCCGCCGCCCTCCCTTTGTGCCTTTTTTCTCCCCCGCCTACCTCTCCTCCCTTTGTCTTTGCCTTTTACTCCCCCCGCCCGCCCTCCCTCCCTCCCTTTGTCTGTGCCTTTTACTCCACCCGTCCTCCCTCCCTCGCTTTGTCTGTGCCTTTTACTCCCTCGCCTGCCCGCCCTCCCTCCTTTGTCTGTGCCTTTTACTCCCCCAACCCGCACTCCGTCCCTTTGTCTCTGCCTTTTACTCCCCCGCCGCCCTCCCTTTGTCTGTGCCTTTTTCTCCCCCGCCTGCCCTTCATCCCTTTGTCTCTGCCTTTTACTCCCCCTGCCCTCCCTCCCTCCCTTTGTGCCTTTTACTCCCCCGCCCGCCCTCCCTCCTTTGTCTGTGCCTTTTACTCCCCCCGCCCGCCCTCACTCCCTTTGTCTGAGCCTTTTACTCCCCCCGCCGCCCTCCCTTTGTCTGTGCCTTTTAATCCCCCGCCGCCCTCCCTTTGTCTGTCCTTTTTCTAACCCGCCTGCCCTTCATCCCTTTGTCTTTTACTCCCCCTGCCCGCCCTCCCTCCCTCCCTTTGTCTGTGCCTTTTACTCCCCCGCCCACCCTCCCTCCCTTTGTCTGAGCCTTTTACTCCCCCCACCGCCCTCCCTTTGTCTGTGCCTTTTTCTCCCCCGCCTACCTGTCCTCCCTTTGTCTTTGCCTTTTACTCCCCCCGCCCGCCCTCCCTCCCTCCCTTTGTCTATGCCTTTTACTCCACCCGCCCTCCCTCCCTTTGTCTCTGCCTTTTAATCCCCCCTCCCGCCCTCCCACCCTTTGTCAGTGCCTTTTACTCCCCCCGCCCGCCCTCCCTCCTTTGTCTGTGCCTTTTACTCCCCCGCCCGCCCTCCCTTTGTCTGAGCCTTTTACTCCCCCCGCCGCCCTCCCTTTGTCTGTGCCTTTTTCTCCCCCGCCTACCTCTCCTCCCTTTGTCTTTGCCTTTTACTCCCCCCGCCCGCACTGCCCCCCTCCCTTTGTCTGTGCCTTTTACTCCACCCGTCCTCCCTCCCTCGCTTTGTCTCTGCCTTTTAATCCCCCTGCCCTCCCTTTGTCTGTGCCTTTTACTCACCCCGACCGCCCTCCCTCCCTGTGTCTGTGCCTTTTACTCCCTCGCCTGCCCGCCCTCCCTCCTTTGTCTGTGCCTTTTACTCCCCCCACCCGCACTCCCTCCCTTTGTCTCTGCCTTTTACTCCCCCGCCGCCCTCCCTTTGTCTGTGCCTTTTTCTCCCCCGCCTGCCCTTCATCCCTTTGTCTCTGCCTTTTACTCCCCCCGCCCTCCCTCCCTCCCGTTGTCCATGCCTTTTACTCGCCCCACCTCTCTCCCTCCCGTTGTCCGTGCCTTTTACTCCCATCCCGTTGTCCGTGCCTTTTACTCCCCCCGCCCACCCTCCCTTTGTCTGTGCCTTTAACTCCCCCCGCCCGCCCTCCCTCCCTCCCTTATTCTGTGCCTTTTACTCCCTCGCCCGCCCGCCCTCCCTCCCTTGTCTGTGCCTTTTACTCCCCCCACCCGCCCTCCCAACCTTTGTCTGAGCCTTTTACTCCCCCCACCGCCCTCCCTTTGTGCCTTTTTCTCCCCCGCCTACCTGTACTCCCTTTGTCTTTGCCTTTTACTCCCCCCGCCCGCCCTCCCTCCCTTTGACTGTGCCTTTTACTCCCCCCTCCCGCCCTCCCTCCTTTGTCTGTGCCTTTTACTCCCCCCGCCCACCCTCACTCCCTTTGTCTGTGCCTTTTTCTCCCCCGCCAGCCCTTCCTCCCTTTCTCTTTGCATTTTACTCCCCCCGCCTGCCCTCCCTCCCTTTGTCTGTGCCTTTTACTCCCCCCGCCCGCCCTCCCACCCTCTTACTCTGCCCTCCCTCCCTCTTACTCTGCCCTCCCTCCCTTTTACTCTGCCCTCCCTCCCTCCCTTTTACTCCGCCCTCCCTCCCTTTTACTCCACCCTCCCTCCCTCCCTTTTACTCCCCCCTCCCTTCCTCCCTTTTACTCCCCCGCCCTCGCTACCTCCCTTTGTCTGTGCCTTTTACTCCCCCGCCCGCCCTCCCTCCCTTTGTCTTTGCCTTTTACTCCCCCTCCCGCCCTCCCTCCTTTGTCTCTGCCTTTTATTCCCCCCGCCCGCCCTCCTTCCCTTTGTGTGTGCCTTTTACTCCCCCCGCCACCCTCCCTTTGTCTGTGACTTTTACTCCCCCGCCTGCCCTCCCTCCCTTTGTCTGTGCCTTTTACTCCCCCGCCTTCCCGTTGTCTGTGCCTTTTACTCCCCCTTCAGCTCGCCCTCCCGTTGTCTGTGCCTTTTACTCCCCCGCCTGCCCTCCCGTTGTCTGTGCCTCTTACTTCCCCCGCCCGCCCTCCCGTTGTCTATGCCTTTTACTCTGCCCTCCCGTTCTCTGTGTCTTTTACTCGCCCTGCCTCCCTTTGTGCCTTTTACTCCCTCCGCTTGCCCTCCCTTTGTCTGTGTCTTTTTTACCCCCCGCCCGCCCTTCCTCCCTTTGTGCCTTTTACTCCCCCACCCGCCCTCCCTCCCTTGGTCTGTGCCTTTTACTTGCCCGCCCTCCCTCCTTTGTCTGTGCCTTTTATTCCCCCCACCCGCCCTCACCGCCCTCCCTTTGTCTGTGCCTTTTTCTCCCCCGCCTGCCCTTCCTCCCTTTGTGTTTGCCTTTTACTCCCCCCGCCCTCCCTCCCTTTGTCTGTGCCTTTTATTCCCCCGCCTGCCCTCCCACCCTTTTACTCTCCGTGCCCTCCCTCCCTTTTACTCCCCCTCGCCTCCACTATCTCCCTCTTACTCTGCCCCCCTCCCTTTTACTGTACCCTCCCTCCCTCCCTTTTACTCCGCCCTCCCTCCCTTTTACTCCCCCCTCCCTTCCTCCCTTTTACTCCCCCCACACTCCCTCCCTTTTACTCCTCCCGCACTCCCTCCCTCCCGTTGTCCATGCCTTTTACTCGCCCCACCTGCTCTCCCTCCCGTTGTCCGTGCCTTTTACTCCCCCCGCCCACCCTCCCTTTGTCTGTGCCTTTTACTCCCTTGCCCGCCCTCCCTTTGTCTGTGCCTTTTTCTCCACCGCCTGCCCTTCATCCCTTTGTCTTTGCCTTTTACTCCCCCGCCCTCCTTCCCTCCCTCCCTTCGTCTGTGCCTTTTACTCCCCCGCCCACCCTCCCTCCCTTTGTCTGAGCCTTTTACTCCCCCCGCCGCCCTCCCTTTGTCTGTGCCTTTTTCTCCCCCGCCTACCTCTCCTCCCTTTGTCTTTGCCTTTTACTCCCCCCGCCCACCCTCCCTCCCTCCCTTTGTGTGTGCCTTTTACTCCACCCGCCCTCCCTCCCTCCGTTTGTCTCTGCCTTTTAATCCCCCCTCCCGCCCTCCCTCCTTTGTCTGTGCCTTTTACTCCCCCGCCCACCCTCACTCCCTTTGTCGGAGCCTTTTACTCTCCCGCCTCCCTCCCTTTGTCTGTGCCTTTTACTCCCCCGCCTGCACTCCTGTTCTCTGTGCCATTTACTCCCCTTGCCCACCCTCCCGTTCTCTGTGCCTTTTACTCCCCCTCCCTCCCGTTGTCTGTGCCTTTTACTCCCCTGCCCGCCCTCCCTTTGTCTGAGCCTTTTACTCCCCCGCCGCCCTCCCTTTGTCTGTGCCTTTTTCTCCCCCGCCTACCTCTCCTCCCTTTGTCTGAGCCTTTTACTCCCCCCGCCGCCCTCCCTTTGTCTGTGCCTTTTTCTCCCCCGCCTACCTCTCCTCCCTTTGTCTTTGCCTTTTACTCCCCCCGCCCACCCTCCCTCCCTCCCTTTGTCTGTGCCTTTTACTCCCTTGCCCGCCCTCCCTTTGTCTGTGCCTTTTTCTCCCCCGCCTGCCCTTCATCCCTTTGTCTTTGCATTTTACTCCCCCCGCCCGCCCTCCTTCCCTTTGTGTGTGCCTTTTACTCCCCCGCCGCCCTCCCTTTGTCTGTGCCTTTTACTCCCCCCGCCTGCCCTCCCTCCCATTGTCTGTGCCTTTTACTCCCCCGCCTTCCCATTGTCTGTGCCTTTTACTCCCCCCTTCCACTTGCCCTCCCGGTGTCTGTGCCTTTTACTCCCCCGCCCTCCCTCCCGTTGTCTGTGCCTCTTACTTCCCCCGCCCGCCATCCCGTTGTCTATGCCTTTTACTCTGCCCTCCCGTTCTCTGTGTCTTTTACTCCCCCTCCCTCCCGTTGTCTGTGCCTTTTACACCCCCTGCCCTGCCTCCCTTTGTCTGTGCCTTTTACTTCCTCCGCTTGCCGTCCCTTTGTCTGTGTCTTTTTTACCCCCCGCCTGCCCTTCCTCCCTTTGTGTGTGCCTTTTACTTACTCCGCCCTCCCTACCTCCCTTTGTCTGTGCCTTTTACTCCCCCACCCGCCCTCCCTCCCTTTGTCTGTGCCTTTTACTCGCCCGCCCACCCTCCCTCCTTTGTCTGTGCCTTTTGCTCCCCCCGCCCGCCCTCCCTCCCTTTGTCTACGCCTTTTACTCCCCCGCCGCCCTCCCTTTGTCTGTGCCTTTTTCTCCCCTTCCTGCCCTTCCACCCTTTGCCTTTTACTCCCCCACCCGCCCTCCCTCCCTCGCTTTGTCTGTGCCGTTTACTCCACCCGCCCTCCCTCCTTCCCTTTGTCTGTGCCTTTTACTCCCCCCGCCCCTCCCTCCTTTGTCTGTGCCTTTTACTCTCCCCACCTGCCCTCGCTCCCTTTGTCTGAGCCTTTTACTCCCCTCACCGCCCTCCCTTTGTGCCTTTTTCTCCCCCGCCTGCCCTTCCTCCCTTTGTGTTTGCCTTTTACTCCCCCGCCCTCCTTCTTTTTGTGCCTTTTACTCCCCCCGCCTGCCCTCCCACCCTTTTACTCTCCGTGCCCTCTCTCCCTTTTACTCCCCCTCGCCTGCACTACCTCCCTCTTACTCTGCCCTCCCTCCCTTTTACTGTGCCCTCCCTCCCTCCCTCCCTTTTACTCAGCCCTCCCTCCCTCCCTTTTACTCCCCCCTCCCTTCCTCCCTTTTACTCCCCCCGCCCTCCCTCCCGTTGTCCATGCCTTTTACTCGCCCCACCTGCTCTCCCTCCCGTTGTCCGTGCCTTTTACTCCCCCCGCCCACCCTCCCTCCCGTTGTCCGTGCCTATTACTCCCCCCGCCCGCCCTCCCTTTGTCTGTGCCTTTTACTCACCCCGACCGCCCTCCCTCCCTGTGTCTGTGCCTTTTACTCCCTCGCCCGCCCACCCTCCCTCCTTTGTCTGTGCCTTTTACTCCCCCCACCCGCCCTCCCTCCCTTTGTCTCTGCCTTTTAATCCCCCCGCCCGCCCTCCCTTTGTCTGTGCCTTTTACTCCCTTGCCCGCCCTCCCTTTGTCTGTGCCTTTTTCTCCACCGCCTGCCCTTCATCCCTTTGTCTTTGCCTTTTACTCCCCCGCCCTCCTTCCCTCCCTCCCTTTGTCTGTGCCTTTTACTCCCCCGCCCACCCTCCCTCCCTTTGTCTGAGCCTTTTACTCCCCCCGCCGCCCTCCCTTTGTCTGTGCCTTTTTCTCCCCCGCCTACCTCTCCTCCCTTTGTCTTTGCCTTTTACTCCCCCCGCCCACCCTCCCTCCCTCCCTTTGTGTGTGCCTTTTACTCCACCCGCCCTCCCTCCCTCCGTTTGTCTCTGCCTTTTAATCCCCCCTCCCGCCCTCCCTCCTTTGTCTGTGCCTTTTACTCCCCCGCCCACCCTCACTCCCTTTGTCGGAGCCTTTTACTCCCCCGCCTCCCTCCCTTTGTCTGTGCCTTTTTCTCCCCCGCCTGCCCTTCCTCCCTTTGTCTTTGCATTTTACTCCCCCCGCCCGCCCACCCTTTTACTCTGCCCTCCCTCCCTTTTACTCTGCCCTCCCTCCCTCCCTTTTACTCCACCCTCCCTCCCTTTTACTCCCCCCTCCCTTCCTCCCTTTTACTCCCCCGCCCTCGCTACCTCCCTTTGTCTGTGCCTTTTATTCCCCCCACCCGCCCTCCTTCTCTTTGTGTGTGCCTTTTACTCCCCCGCCGCCCTCCCTTTGTCTGTGCCTTTTACTCCCCCGCCTGCCCTCCCTCCCTTTGTCTGTGCCTTTTACTCCCCTGCCTTCCCGTTGTCTGTGCCTTTTACTCCCCCTTCCGCTCGCCCTCCCGTTGTCTGTGCCTTTTACTCCCCGCCCGCCCTCCCGTTTTCTGTGCCTCTTACTTCCCCCGCCCGCCATCCCGTTGTCTATGCCTTTTACTCTGCCCTCCCGTTCTGTGTCTTTTACTCCCCCTCCCTCCCATTGTCTGTGCCTTTTACTCCCCCCGCCCGCCCTCCCGTTGTCTGTGCCTTTTACTCCCCCGCCGCCCTCCCTTTGTCTGTGCCTTTTTTGCCCCGCCTGCCCTTCCTCCCTTTGTCTTTGCCTTTTACTTCCCCTGCCTTCCCTCCCTTTCTCTGTGCTTTTTACTCCCCCCACCCGCCCTCCCACCCTTTTACTCTTCGTGCCCTCCCTCCCTTTTACTCACCCTCGTCTGCCCTCCCTCCCTCTTACTCCGCCCTCCCTCCCTTTTACTCTGTCCTCCCTCCCTCCCTCCCTTTTACTCCGCCCTCCCTCCCTCCCACTCCCCCCTCCCTTCCTCCCTTTTACACCCCCCACACTCCCTCCCTTTTACTCCCCCCGCCCTCCCTCCCTCCCGTTGTCCATGCCTTTTACTCGCCCCGCCTGCCTTCCCTCCCGTAGTCCGTGCCTTTTCCTCCCCCGCCCACTTTCCCTCCCGTTGTCCGTGCCTTTTACTCCCCCCACCCGCCCTCCCTTTGTCTGTGCCTTTTACTCCCCCCGCCCGCCCTCCCTTATTCTGTGCCTTTTACTACCTCGCCCTCCCGCCCGCTCTCCCTCCTTTGTCTGTGCCTTTTACTCCCCACACCCGCCCTCCCTCCCTTTGTCTGAGCCTTTTACTCCCCCCACCGCCCTCCCTTTGTCTGTGCCTTTTACTCCACCCGCCCTCCTTCACTTTGTCTCTGCCTTTTAATCCCCCCGCCCGCCCTCCCTCCCTTCGTCAGTGCCTTTTACTCCCCCCGCCCGCCCTCCCTCCTTTGTCTGTGCCTTTTACTCCCCCCGCCCGCCAACACTCCCTTTGTCTCAGCCTTTTACTCCCCCCGCCGCCCTCCCTTTGTCTGTGCCTTTTAATCCCCCGCCGCCCTCCCTTTGTGCCTTTTTCTAACCCGCTGGTCCTTCATCCCTTTGTCTTTGCCTTTTACTCCCCCCGCCCTCCCTCCCTCCCTTTGTCTGTGCCTTTTACTCCCCCGCCCACCCTCCCTCCCTTTGTCTGAGGCTTTTACTCCCCCCACCGCTCTCCCTTTGTCTGTGCCTTATTCTCCCCCGCCTACCTGTCCTCCCTTTGTCTTTGCCTTTTACTCCCCCGCCCGCCCTCCCTTCCTCCCTTTGTCTGTGCCTTTTACTCCACCTGCCCTCCCTCCCTTTGTCTCTGCCTTTTAATCCCCCCGCCCGCCCTCCCTCCCTTTGTCAGTGCCTTTTACTCCCCCGCCCGCCATCCCTCCTTTGTCTGTGCCTTTTACTCCCCCCGCCGCCCTCCCTTTGTCTTTGCCTTTTTCTCCCCGCCTGCCCTTCCTCCCTTTGTCTTTACATTTTACTCCCCCCTCCCTCCCTTTGTCTGTGCTTTTTACTCCCCCCACCCGCCCTCCCACCCTTTTACTCTCCGTGCACTCCCTCCCTTTTACTCCCCCTGCCTGCCCTCCCTCTTACTCTGCCCTCCCTCCCTTTTACTCTGCCCTCCATCCCTTCCTCCCTTTTACTCCGCCCTCCCCCCTCCCTTTTACTCCGCCCTTCCTCCCTCCCTTTTACTCCCCCCCTTCCTCCCTTTTACTCCCCCCGCCCTCACTACCTCCCTTTGTCTGTGCCTTTTACTCCCCCCGCCCGCCCTCCCTCCCTTTGCCTTTGCCTTTTACTCCCCAGCCCGCCCTCCCTTTGTCTGTACCTTTTACTCCCCCGCCTACCCTCCCTCCCTTTGTCTGTGCCTTTCACTCCCCCCGCCTTCCCGTTGTCTGTGCCGTTTATTTCCCCTTTCACTTGCCCTCCCGTTGTCTGGCCTTTTACTCCCCCGCCCGCCCTCCCGTTGTCTGTGCCTTTTACTTCCCCCGCCCGCCCTCCCGATGTCTATGCCTTTTACTCTGCCCTCCCGTTCTCTGTGTCTTTTACTCCCCCTGCCTCCCGTTGTCTGTGCCTTTTACTCCCCCTGCCTGCCCTCCCGCTGTCTTTGCCTTTTACTCCCCCTCCTGCACTCCCGTTCTCTGTGCCTTTTACTCCTCCTGCCCACCCTCCCGTTGTCAATGCCTTTTACTCCACCCTCCCGTTCTCTGTGCCTTTTACTCCCTCTCCCTCCCATTGTCTGTGCCTTTTACTCCCCCGCCCGCCCTCCTGTTGTCTGTGCCTTTTACTCCCCCGCCTGCCCTCCCGTTGTCTGTGCCTTTCACTCCCCCGCCCACCCTCCCGTTGTCTGTGCCTTTTATTCCCCCGGCCACCCTCCCTTTGTCTATGCCTTTTACTCCGCCCTCCTGTTCTCTGTGCCTTTTACTCACCCTCCCTCCCGTTGTCTGTGCCTTTTACTCCCTACGCCCTCCCTCCCTCTGTGCCTTTTACTCCCCCCGCCCCCCTCCCTCCTTTGTCTGTGCCTTTTACTCCCCCCGCCTGCCCTCCCACCCTTTTACTCTCCGTGCCCTCCCTCCCTTTTACTCCCCCTTGCCTGCACTACCTCCCTCTTACTCTGTCCTCCCTCCCTTTTACTGTGCCCTCCCTCCCTCCCTTTTACTCCGCCCTCCCTCCCTCCCTCCCTTTTACTCCCCCCTCCCTTACTCACTTTTACTCCCCCCACACTCCCTCACTTTTACTCCCCCCGCCCTCCCTCCCTCCCGTTGTCCATGCCTTTTACTCGCCCCACCTCTCTCCCTCCCGTTGTCCGTGCCTTTTACTCCCATCCCGTTGTCCGTGCCTTTTACTCCCCCCGCCCACCCTCCCTTTGTCTGTGCCTTTAACTCCCCCCGCCCGCCCTCCCTCCCTCCCTTATTCTGTGCCTTTTACTCCCTCGCCCGCCCGCCCTCCCTCCCTTGTCTGTGCCTTTTACTCCCCCCACCCGCCCTCCCAACCTTTGTCTGAGCCTTTTACTCCCCCCACCGCCCTCCCTTTGTGCTTTTTTCTCCCCCGCCTACCTGTACTCCCTTTGTCTTTGCCTTTTACTCCCCCCGCCCGCCCTCCCTCCCTTTGACTGTGCCTTTTACTCCCCCCTCCCGCCCTCCCTCCTTTGTCTGTGCCTTTTACTCCCCCCGCCCACCCTCACTCCCTTTGTCTGTGCTTTTTTCTCCCCCGCCAGCCCTTCCTCCCTTTCTCTTTGCATTTTACTCCCCCCGCCTGCCCTCCCTCCCTTTGTCTGTGCCTTTTACTCCCCCCGCCCGCCCTCCCACCCTCTTACTCTGCCCTCCCTCCCTCTTACTCTGCCCTCCCTCCCTTTTACTCTGCCCTCCCTCCCTCCCTTTTACTCCGCCCTCCCTCCCTTTTACTCCACCCTCCCTCCCTCCCTTTTACTCCCCCCTCCCTTCCTCCCTTTTACTCCCCCGCCCTCGCTACCTCCCTTTGTCTGTGCCTTTTACTCCCCCGCCCGCCCTCCCTCCCTTTGTCTTTGCCTTTTACTCCCCCTCCCGCCCTCCCTCCTTTGTCTCTGCCTTTTATTCCCCCCGCCCGCCCTCCTTCCCTTTGTGTGTGCCTTTTACTCCCCCCGCCACCCTCCCTTTGTCTGTGACTTTTACTCCCCCGCCTGCCCTCCCTCCCTTTGTCTGTGCCTTTTACTCCCCCACCTTCCCGTTGTCTGTGCCTTTTACTCCCCCTTCAGCTCGCCCTCCCGTTGTCTGTGCCTTTTACTCCCCCGCCTGCCCTCCCGTTGTCTGTGCCTCTTACTTCCCCCGCCCGCCCTCCCGTTGTCTATGCCTTTTACTCTGCCCTCCCGTTCTCTGTGTCTTTTACTCGCCCTGCCTCCCTTTGTGCCTTTTACTCCCTCCGCTTGCCCTCCCTTTGTCTGTGTCTTTTTTACCCCCCGCCCGCCCTTCCTCCCTTTGTGCCTTTTACTCCCCCACCCGCCCTCCCTCCCTTGGTCTGTGCCTTTTACTTGCCCGCCCTCCCTCCTTTGTCTGTGCCTTTTATTCCCCCCACCCGCCCTCACCGCCCTCCCTTTGTCTGTGCCTTTTTCTCCCCCGCCTGCCCTTCCTCCCTTTGTGTTTGCCTTTTACTCCCCCCGCCCTCCCTCCCTTTGTCTGTGCCTTTTATTCCCCCGCCTGCCCTCCCACCCTTTTACTCTCCGTGCCCTCCCTCCCTTTTACTCCCCCTCGCCTCCACTATCTCCCTCTTACTCTGCCCCCCTCCCTTTTACTGTACCCTCCCTCCCTCCCTTTTACTCCGCCCTCCCTCCCTTTTACTCCCCCCTCCCTTCCTCCCTTTTACTCCCCCCACACTCCCTCCCTTTTACTCCTCCCGCACTCCCTCCCTCCCGTTGTCCATGCCTTTTACTCGCCCCACCTGCTCTCCCTCCCGTTGTCCGTGCCTTTTACTCCCCCCGCCCACCCTCCCTTTGTCTGTGCCTTTTACTCCCTTGCCCGCCCTCCCTTTGTCTGTGCCTTTTTCTCCACCGCCTGCCCTTCATCCCTTTGTCTTTGCCTTTTACTCCCCCGCCCTCCTTCCCTCCCTCCCTTTGTCTGTGCCTTTTACTCCCCCGCCCACCCTCCCTCCCTTTGTCTGAGCCTTTTACTCCCCCCGCCGCCCTCCCTTTGTCTGTGCCTTTTTCTCCCCCGCCTACCTCTCCTCCCTTTGTCTTTGCCTTTTACTCCCCCCGCCCACCCTCCCTCCCTCCCTTTGTGTGTGCCTTTTACTCCACCCGCCCTCCCTCCCTCCGTTTGTCTCTGCCTTTTAATCCCCCCTCCCGCCCTCCCTCCTTTGTCTGTGCCTTTTACTCCCCCGCCCACCCTCACTCCCTTTGTCGGAGCCTTTTACTCTCCCGCCTCCCTCCCTTTGTCTGTGCCTTTTACTCCCCCGCCTGCACTCCTGTTCTCTGTGCCATTTACTCCCCTTGCCCACCCTCCCGTTCTCTGTGCCTTTTACTCCCCCTCCCTCCCGTTGTCTGTGCCTTTTACTCCCCTGCCCGCCCTCCCTTTGTCTGAGCCTTTTACTCCCCCGCCGCCCTCCCTTTGTCTGTGCCTTTTTCTCCCCCGCCTACCTCTCCTCCCTTTGTCTGAGCCTTTTACTCCCCCCGCCGCCCTCCCTTTGTCTGTGCCTTTTTCTCCCCCGCCTACCTCTCCTCCCTTTGTCTTTGCCTTTTACTCCCCCCGCCCACCCTCCCTCCCTCCCTTTGTCTGTGCCTTTTACTCCCTTGCCCGCCCTCCCTTTGTCTGTGCCTTTTTCTCCCCCGCCTGCCCTTCATCCCTTTGTCTTTGCATTTTACTCCCCCCGCCCGCCCACCCTTTTACTCTGCCCTCCCTCCCTTTTACTCTGCCCTCCCTCCCTCCCTTTTACTCCGCCCTCCCTCCTTCCCTTTTACTCCACCCTCCCTCCCTTTTACTCCCCCCTCCCTTCCTCCCTTTTACTCCCCCGCCCTCGCTACCTCCCTTTGTCTGTGCCTTTTATTCCCCCCACCCGCCCTCCCTCCTTTGTCTGTGCCTTTTACTCCCCCGCCTGCCCTCCCTCCCTTTGTCTGTGCCTTTTACTCCCCCGCCTTCCCGTTGTCTGTGCCTTTTACTCCCCGCCCGCCCTCCCGTTTTCTGTGCCTCTTACT
The DNA here is from genome assembly GCF_964204655.1 of Triturus cristatus. Taxonomy (NCBI): domain Eukaryota; kingdom Metazoa; phylum Chordata; class Amphibia; order Caudata; family Salamandridae; genus Triturus; species Triturus cristatus. The sequence continues at coordinate 80,665 of NW_028188496.1, forward strand.
TCCCCCGCCCGCCATCCCGTTGTCTATGCCTTTTACTCTGCCCTCCCGTTCTCTGTGTCTTTTACTCCCCCTCCCTCCCATTGTCTGTGCCTTTTACTCCCCCCGCCCGCCCTCCCGTTGTCTGTGCCTTTTACTCCCCCGCCGCCCTCCCTTTGTCTGTGCCTTTTTTGCCCCGCCTGCCCTTCCTCCCTTTGTCTTTGCCTTTTACTTCCCCTGCCCTCCCTCCCTTTCTCTGTGCTTTTACTCCCCCCACCCGCCCTCCCACCCTTTTACTCTTCGTGCCCTCCCTCCCTTTTACTCCCCCTCGTCTGCCCTCCCTCCCTCTTACTCCGCCCTCCCTCCCTTTTACTCTGTCCTCCCTCCCTCCCTCCCTCCCTTTTACTCCGCCCTCCCTCCCTCCCTTTTACTCCCCCCTCCCTTCCTCCCTTTTACACCCCCCACACTCCCTCCCTTTTACTCCCCCCCCCTCCCTCCCGTTGTCCATGCCTTTTACTCGCCCCGCCTGCCCTCCCTCCCGTAGTCCGTGCCTTTTCCTCCCCCGCCCACTTTCCCTCCCGTTGTCCGTGCCTTTTACTCCCCCCACCCGCCCTCCTTCCCTTTGTCTGAGCCTTTTACTCCCCCCACCGCCCTCCCTTTGTCTGTGCCTTTTACTCCACCCGCCCTCCTTCCCTTTGTCTCTGCCTTTTAATCCCCCCGCCCTCCCTCCCTTTGTCAGTGCCTTTTACTCCCCCCGCCCGCCCTCCCTCCTTTGTCTGTGCCTTTTACTCCCCCCGCCCGCCAACACTCCCTTTGTCTCAGCCTTTTACTCCCCCCGCCGCCCTCCCTTTGTCTGTGCCTTTTACTCCCCCCGCCGCCCTCCCTTTGTCTGTGCCTTTTTCTAACCCGCCCGCCCTTCATCCCTTTGTCTTTGCCTCTTACTCCCCCCGCCCGCCCTCCCTTTGTCTGTGCCTTTTACTCCCCCGCCCACCCTCCCTTCCTTTGTCTGAGCCTTTTACTCCCCCCACCGCCCTCCCTTTGTCTGTGCCTTTTTCTCCCCCGCCTACCTGTCCTCCCTTTGTCTTTACCTTTTACTCCCCCCCCGCCCTCCCTCCCTTTGTTTGTGCCTTTTACTCCACCCGCCCTCCCTCCCTTTGTCTCTGCCTTTTAATCCCCCGCTCGCCCTCCCTCCCTTTGTCAGTGTCTTTTACTCCCCCCGCCCGCCTTCCCTCCTTTGTCTGTGGCTTTTACTCCCCCCGCCCGCCCGCCCTCACTCCCTTTGTCTGAGCGTTTACTCCCCCCGCCGCCCTCCCTTTGTCTGTGCCTTTTTCTCCCCCGCCTGCCCTTCCTCCCTTTGTCTTTGCATTTTACTCCCCCCTCCCGCCCTCCCTCCCTTTGTCTGTGCCTTTTACTCCCCCCGCCCGCCCTCCCACCCTTTTACTCTCCGTGCACTCCCTCTCTTTTACTCCCCCGCTGCCTTCCCTTTGTCTGTGCCTTTTTCTCCCCTGCCTGCCCTTCCTCCCTTTGTCTTTGCCTTTTACTCCCCCCACCCGCCCTCCCTCCCTCACTTTGTCTGTGCCGTTTTCTCCACCCGCCCTCCCTCCTTCCCTTTGTCTGTGCCTTTTACTCCCCCCGCCCCCCTCCCTCCTTTGTCTGTGCCTTTTACTCCCGCCTGCCCTCGCTCCCTTTGTCTGAGCCTTTTACTCCCCTCACCGCACTCACTTTGTCTGTGCCTTTTTCTCCCCCACCTGCCCTTCCTCCCTTTGTGTTTGCCTTTTACTCCCCCCGCCCTCTCTCCCTTTGTCTGTGCCTTTTACTCCCCCGCCTGCCCTCCCACCCTTTTACTCTCCGTGCCCTCCCTCCCTTTTTCTCCCCCCTCGCCTGCACTACCTCCCTCTTACTCTGCCCTCCCTCCCTTTTACTGTGCCCTCTCTCCCTCCCTCTTACTCTGCCCTCCCTCCCTCCCTTTTACTCCCCCCTCCCGTTTACTCCCCCCACACTCCCTCCCTTTTACTCCCCCCGCCCTCCCTCCCTCCCGTTGTCCATGCCTTTACTCGCCCCACCTGCTCTCCCTCCCGTTGTCCGTGCCTTTTACTCCCCCCGCCCACCCTCCCTCCCGTTGTCCGTGCCTTTTACTCCCCCCACCCGCCATCCCTTTGTCTGTGCCTTTTACTCACCCCGACCGCCCTCCCTCCCTGTGTCTGTGCCTTTTACTCCCTCGCCCGCCCGCCCTCCTTTGTCTGTGCCTTTTACTCCCCCCACCCGCCCTCCCTCCCTTTGTCTGTGCCTTTTTCTCCCCCGCGTGCCCTTCATCCCTTTGTCTTTGCCTTTTACTCGCCCTCCCTCCCTCCCTTTGTGCATTTTACTCCCCCGCCCACCCTCCCTCCCTTTGTCTGAGCCTTTTACTCCCCCGCCACCCTCCCTTTGTCTGTGCCTTTTTCTCCCCTGCCTACCTCTCCTCCCTTTGTCTTGCCTTTTACTCCCCCCGCTCGCCCACCCTCCCTCACTTTGTCTGTGCCTTTTACTCCACCCGCCCTCCCTCCCTCCCTTTGTCTCTGCCTTTTAATCCCCCCGCCCGCCCTCCCTCCCTTTGTCAGTGCCTTTTACTCCCCCCTCCCGCCCTCCCTCCTTTGTCTGTGCCTTTTATTCCCCCCGCCCACCCTCACTCCCTTTGTCTGAGCCTTTTACTCCCCCCACCCGCCATCCCTTTGTCTGTGCCTTTACTCCCCCCTCCCGCCCTCCCTCCCTTTGTCTGTGCCTTTTTCTCCCCCGCCTGCCCTTCATCCCTTTGTCTTTGCCTTTTACTCGCCCTCCCTCCCTCCCTTTGTGCATTTTACTCCCCCGCCCACCCTCCCTCCCTTTGTCTGAGCCTTTTACTCCCCCGCCACCCTCCCTTTGTCTGTGCCTTTTTCTCCCCTGCCTACCTCTCCTCCCTTTGTCTTTGCCTTTTACTCCCCCCGCTCGCCCACCCTCCCTCACTTTGTCTGTGCCTTTTACTCCACCCCGCCCTCCCTCCCTCCCTTTGTCTCTGCCTTTTTAATCCCCCCGCCCGCCCCTCCCTCCCTTTGTCAGTGCCTTTTACTCCCCCTCCCGCCCTCCCTCCTTTGTCTGTGCCTTTTATTCCCCCCGCCCACCCTCACTCCCTTTGTCTGAGCCTTTTACTCCCCCGCCTCCCTCCCTTTGTCTGTGCCTTTTTCTCCCCCGCCTGCCCTTCCTCCCTTTGTCTTTGCATTTTACTGCCCCCGCCTGCCCTCCCTCCCTTTGTCTGAGCCTTTTACTCCCCCCGCCTCCCTCCCTTTGTCTGTGCCTTTTTCTCCCCCGCCTGCCCTCCCTCCCTTTGTCTATGCCTTTTACTCCCCCGCCCGCCCTCCCACCCTTTTACTCTCTGTGCACTCCCTCCCTTTTACTCCCCCGCCTGCCCTCCCTCCCTCTTACTCTGCCCTCCCTCCCTTTTACTCTGCCCTCCCTCCCTCCCTTTTACTCCGCCCTCCCTCCCTCCCTTTTACTCCTCCCTCCCTCCCTTTTACTCCCCCCTCCCTTCCTCCCTTTTATCCCCCGCCCTCGCTACCTCCCTTTGTCTGTGCCTTTTACTCCCCCGCCCGCCCTCCTTCCCTTTGTCTTCTCCCCCGCCCGCCCGCCCTCCTTTGTCTCTGCCTTTTATTCCCCCCGCCCGCCCTCCTTCCCTTTGTGTGTGCCTTTTACTCCCCCGCCGCCCTCCCTTTGTCTGTGCCTTTTACTCCCCCCGCCTGCCCTCCCTCCCATTGTCTGTGCCTTTTACTCCCCCGCCTTCCCATTGTCTGTGCCTTTTACTCCCCCCTTCCACTTGCCCTCCCGGTGTCTGTGCCTTTTACTCCCCCGCCCTCCCTCCCGTTGTCTGTGCCTCTTACTTCCCCCGCCCGCCATCCCGTTGTCTATGCCTTTTACTCTGCCCTCCCGTTCTCTGTGTCTTTTACTCCCCCTCCCTCCCGTTGTCTGTGCCTTTTACACCCCCTGCCCTGCCTCCCTTTGTCTGTGCCTTTTACTTCCTCCGCTTGCCGTCCCTTTGTCTGTGTCTTTTTTACCCCCGCCTGCCCTTCCTCCCTTTGTGTGTGCCTTTTACTTACTCCGCCCTCCCTACCTCCCTTTGTCTGTGCCTTTTACTCCCCCACCCGCCCTCCCTCCCTTTGTCTGTGCCTTTTACTCGCCCGCCCACCCTCCCTCCTTTGTCTGTGCCTTTTGCTCCCCCCGCCCGCCCTCCCTCCCTTTGTCTACGCCTTTTTACTCCCCGCCGCCCTCCCTTTGTCTGTGCCTTTTTTCTCCCCTTCCTGCCCTTCCACCCTTTGCCTTTTACTCCCCCACCCGCCCTCCCTCCCTCGCTTTGTCTGTGCCGTTTACTCACCCGCCCTCCCTCCTTCCCTTTGTCTGTGCCTTTTACTCCCCCCGCCCCTCCCTCCTTTGTCTGTGCCTTTTACTCTCCCCGCCTGCCCTCGCTCCCTTTGTCTGAGCCTTTTACTCCCCTCACCGCCCTCCCTTTGTGCCTTTTTCTCCCCCGCCTGCCCTTCCTCCCTTTGTGTTTGCCTTTTACTCCCCCGCCCTCCTTCTTTTTGTGCCTTTTACTCCCCCCGCCTGCCCTCCCACCCTTTTACTCTCCGTGCCCTCTCTCCCTTTTACTCCCCCTCGCCTGCACTACCTCCCTCTTACTCTGCCCTCCCTCCCTTTTACTGTGCCCTCCCTCCCTCCCTCCCTTTTACTCAGCCCTCCCTCCCTCCCTTTTACTCCCCCCTCCCTTCCTCCCTTTTACTCCCCCCACACTCCCTCCCTTTTACTCCCCCCGCCCTCCCTCCCGTTGTCCATGCCTTTTACTCGCCCCACCTGCTCTCCCTCCCGTTGTCCGTGCCTTTTACTCCCCCCGCCCACCCTCCCTCCCGTTGTCCGTGCCTATTACTCCCCCCGCCCGCCCTCCCTTTGTCTGTGCCTTTTACTCACCCCGACCGCCCTCCCTCCCTGTGTCTGTGCCTTTTACTCCCTCGCCCGCCCACCCTCCCTCCTTTGTCTGTGCCTTTTACTCCCCCCACCCGCCCTCCCTCCCTTTGTCTCTGCCTTTTAATCCCCCCGCCCGCCCTCCCTCCCTTTGTCAGTGCCTTTTACTCCCCCCTCCCGCCCTCCCTCCTTTGTCTGTGCCTTTTACTCCCCCCGCCCACCCTCACTCCCTTTGTCTGAGCCTTTTACTCCCCCTGCCTCCCTCCCTTTGTCTGTGCATTTTTCTCCCTCGCCTGCCCTTCCTCCCTTTGTCTTTGGATTTTACTCCCCCCGCCTGCCCTCCCTCCCTTTTACTCCCCCCGCCCGCCCTCCCACCCTTTTACTCTCTGTGCACTCCCTCCCTTTTACTCCCCCGCCTGCCCTCCCTCCCTCTTACTCTGCCCTCCCTCCCTTTTGCTCTGCCCTCCCTCCCTCCCTTTTACTCCGCCCTCCCTCCCTCCCTTTTACTCCACCCTCCCTCCCTCCCTTTTACTCCCCCCTCCCTTCCTCCCTTTTACTCCCCCGCCCTCGCTACCTCCCTTTGTCTGTGCCTTTTACTCCCCCCACCCTCCCTCCCTTTGTCTTTGCCTTTTACTCCCCCACCCGCCCGCCCTCCCTCCTTTGTCTCTGCCTTTTATTCCCCCCGCCCGCCCTCCTTCCCTTTGTGTGTGCCTTTTACTCCCCCACCGCCTTCCCGTTGTCTGTGCCTTTTACTCCCCCCTTCCGCTCGCCCTCCCGTTGTCTGTGCCTTTTACTCCCCCGCCCGCCCTCCCGTTGTCTGTGCCTCTTACTTCCCCCGCCCGCCATCCCGTTGTCTGTGCCTTTTACTCCCCCGCCGCCCTCCCTTTGTCTGTGCCTTTTTTTCCCCGCCTGCCCTTCCTCCCTTTGTCTTTGCCTTTTACTTCCCCTGCCCTCCCTCCCTCCCTTTGTCTGTGCCTTTTACTCCCCCCACCCGCCCTCCCACCCTTTTACTCTCCGTGCCCTCCCTCCCTTTTACTCCCCCTCGCCTGCCCTCCCTCCCTCTTACTCCGCCCTCCCTCCCTTTTACTCTGTCCTCCCTCCCTCCCTCCCTTTTACTCCGCCCTTCCTCCCTCCCTCCCTTTTACTCCCCCCTCCCTTCCTCCCTTTTACTCCCCCCACACTTCCTCCCTTTTACTCCCCCCGCCCACTTTCCCTCCCGTTGTCCGTGCCTTTTACTCCCCCCGCCCACCCTCCATTTGTCTGTGCCTTTAACTCCCCCCGCCCGCCCTCCCTCCCTTATTCTGTGCCTTTTACTCCCTCGCCCGTCCTCCTTTGTCTGTGCCTTTTACTCCCCCACCCGCCCTCCCTCCCTTTGTCTGAGCCTTTTACTCCCCCCACCGCCCTCCCTTTGTCTGTGCCTTTTTCTCCCCCGCCTACCTGTCCTCCTTCTGTCTTTGCCTTTTACTCCCCCCGCCCGCCCTCCCTCCCTTTGTCTGTGCCTTTTACTCCACCCGCCCTCCCTCCCTTTGTCTCTGCCTTTTAATCCCCCCACCCGCCCTCCCTCCCTTTGTCAGTGCCTTTTACTCCCCCCGCCCGCCCTCCCTCCTTTGTCTGTGCCTTTGACTCCCCCCGCCCGCCCTCACTTTGTCTGAGCCTTTTACTCCCCCCGCCGCCCTCCCTTTGTCTGTGCCTTTAATCGCCCGCCGCCCTCCCTTTGTCTGTGCCTTTTTCTAACCCGCCTGCCCTTCATCCCTTTGTCTTTGCCTTTTACTCCCCCCGCCCGCCCTCCCTTTGTCTGTGCCTTTTACTCCCCCGCCCACCCTCCCTTCCTTTGTCTGAGCCTTTTACTCCCCCCACCGCCCTCCCTTTGTCTGTGCCTTTTTCTCCCCCGCCTACCTGTCCTCCCTTTGTCTTTACCTTTTACTCCCCCCCGCCCTCCCTCCCTTTGTTTGTGCCTTTTACTCCACCCGCCCTCCCTCCCTTTGTCTCTGCCTTTTAATCCCCCGCTCGCCCTCCCTCCCTTTGTCAGTGTCTTTTACTCCCCCCGCCCGCCTTCCCTCCTTTGTCTGTGCCTTTTACTCCCCCCGCCCGCCCGCCCTCACTCCCTTTGTCTGAGCGTTTTACTCCCCCCGCCGCCCTCCCTTTGTCTGTGCCTTTTTCTCCCCCGCCTGCCCTTCCTCCCTTTGTCTTTGCATTTTACTCCCCCCTCCCACCCTCCCTCCCTTTGTCTGTGCCTTTTACTCCCCCCGCGTGCCCTCCCACCCTTTTACTCTCCGTGCACTCCCTCTCTTTTACTCCCCCTGCCTGCCCTCCCTCCCTCTTACTCTGCCCTCCCTCCCTCCCTTTTACTCTGCCCTCCATCCCTCCCTCCCTTTTATTCTGCCCTTTCTCCCTCCCTTTTACTCTGCCCTTCCTCCCTCTCTTTTACTCCCCCCTCCCTTCCTCCCTTTTACTCCCCCCGCCCTCGCTACCTCCCTTTGTGCCTTTTACTCCCCCCGCCCGCCCTCCCTCCCTTTGCCTTTGCCTTTTACTCCCCCGCCCGCCCTCCCGTTGTCTGTGCCTTTTACTTCCCCCGCCCCCCCTCCCGTTCTCTGCGTCTTTTACTCCCCCTGCCTCCCGTTGTCTGTGCCTTTTACTCCCCCCGCCTGCCCTCCCGCTGTCTGTGCCTTTTACTCCCCCCGCCCGCCCTCCCACCCTTTTACTCTCCGTGCACTCCCTCTCTTTTATTCCCCCTGCCTGCCCTCCCCCCCTCTTACTCTGCCCTCCCTCCCTCCCTTTTACTCTGCCCTCTATCCCTCCCTCCCTTTTATTCTGCCCTTTCTCCCTCCCTTTTACTCCGCCCTTCCTCCCTCTCTTTTACTCCTTCCTCCCTTTTACTCCCCCCGCCCTCGCTTCCTCCCTTTGTCTGTGCCTTTTACTCACCCCGCCCGCCCTCCCTCCCTTTGCCTTTGCCTTTTACTCCCCCGCCCGCCCTCCCTCCTTTGTCTCTGCCTTCTATTCCCCCCTCCCGCCCTCCTTCCCTTTGTGTGTGCCTTTTACTTCCCCCGCCCCCCTCCCTTTGTCTGTACCTTTTACTCCCCCGCCTTCCCGTTGTCTGTGCCGTTTACTCCCCCCTTCCACTCGCCCTCCCGTTGTCTGGCTTTTACTCCCCCGCCCGCCCTCCCGTTGTCTGTGCCTTTTACACCCCCGCCCTCCCTCCCGTTGTCAATGCCTTTTACTCCACCCTCCCGTTCTCTGTGCCTTTTACTCCCCCTCCCTCCCGTTGTCTGTGCCTTTTACTCCCCTGCCCTCCCTCCCGTTGTCAATGCCTTTTACTCCACCCTCCCGTTCTCTGTGCCTTTTACTCCCCCTCCCTCCCGTTGTCTGTGCCTTTTACTCTCCTGCCCGCCCTCCCTTTGTCTGAGCCTTTTACTCCCCCCGCCGCCCTCCCTTTGTCTGTGCCTTTTTCTCCCCCGCCTACCTCTCCTCCCTTTGTCTTTGCCTTTTACTCCCCCCGCCCGCCCTCCCTCCCTCCCTTTGTCTGTGCCTTTTACTCCACCCGTCCTCCCTCCCTCGCTTTGTCTCTGCCTTTTAATCCCCCCGCCCGCCCTCCCTTTGTCTATGCCTTTTACTCACCCCGACCGCCCTCCCTCCCTGTGTCTGTGCCTTTTACTCCCTCGCCTGCCCGCCCTCCCTCCTTTGTCTGTGCCTTTTACTCCCCCCACCCGCACTCCCTCCCTTTGTCTCTGCCTTTTACTCCCCCGCCGCCCTCCCTTTTTCTGTGCCTTTTTCTCCCCCGCCTGCCCTTCATCCCTTTGTCTTTGCCTTTTACTCCCCCTGCCCTCCCTCCCTCCCTTTGTCTGTGCCTTTTACTCCCCCGCCCACCCTCCCTCCCTTTGTCTGAGCCTTTTACTCCCCCGCCGCCCTCCCTTTGTCTGTGCCTTTTTCTCCCCCGCCTACCTCTCCTCCCTTTGTCTATGCCTTTTACTCCCCCGCCCTCCCTCCCTTTGTCTGTGCCTTTTACTCCACCCGCCCTCCCTCCCTCCCTTTGTCAGTGCCTTTTATTCCCCCCTCCCGCCCTCCCTCCTTTGTCTGTGCCCTTTACTCCCCCCACCCACCATCACTCCCTTTGTCTGTGCCTTTTTCTCCCCCGCCTGCCCTTTCTCCCTTTGTCTTTGCATCATACTCCCCCGCCTGCCCTCCCTCCCTTTGTCTGTGCCTTTTACTCCCCCCGCCCGCCCTCCCACCCTTTTACTCTCTGTGCACTCCCTCCCTTTTACTCCCCCCGCCTGCCCTCCCTCCCTCTTACTCTGCCCTCCCTCCCTTTTACTCTGCCCTCCCTCCCTCCCTTTTACTCCGCCCTCCCTCCCTCCCTTTTACTCCACCCTCCCTCCCTCCCTTTTACTCCCCTCTCCCTTCCTCCCTTTTACTCCCCCGCCCTCACTACCTCCCTTTGTCTGTGCCTTTTACTCCCCCCGCCCGCCCTCCCTCTCTTTGTCTTTGCCTTTTACTCCCCCGCCCGCCCGTCCTCCCTCCTTTGTCTCTGCCTTTTTTATTCCCCCCGCCCGCCCTCCTTCCCTTTGTGTGTGCCTTTTACTCTCCCCGCCGCCCTCCCTTTGTCTGTGCCTTTTACTCCCCCGCCTGCCCTCCCTCCCTTTGCCTGTGCCTTTTACTCACCCGCCTTCCCGTTGTCTGTGCCTTTTACTCCCCCCTTCCGCTCGCCCTCCCATTGTCTGTGCCTTTTACTCCCCCGCCCGCCCTCCCGTTGTCTGTGCCTCTTACTTCCCCCGCCCGCCATCCCGTTGTCTATGCCTTTTACTCTGCCCTCCCGTTCTCTGTGTCTTTTACTCCCCCTCCCTCCCGTTGTCTGTGCCTTTTACTCCCCCCGCCCGCCCTCCCGTTGTCTGTGCCTTTTACTCCCCCGCCGCCCTCCCTTTGTCTGTGCCTTTTTTTCCCCGCCTGCCCTTCCTCCCTTTGTCTTTGCCTTTTACTTCCCCTGCCCTCCCTCCCTCCCTTTGTCTGTGCCTTTTACTCCCCCCACCCGCCCTCCCACCCTTTTACTCTCCGTGCCCTCCCTCCCTTTTACTCCCCCTTGCCTGCCCTCCCTCCCTCTTACTCCGCCCTCCCTCCCTTTTACTCTGTCCTCCCTCCCTCCCTCCCTTTTACTCCGCCCTCCCTCCCTTTTACTCCGCCCTCCCTCCCTTTTACTCCCCCCACCCTCCCTCCCTCCCGTTGTCCATGCCTTTTACTCGCCCCGCCTGCCCTCCCTCCCGTAGTCCGTGCCTTTTACTCCCCCCACCCACTTCCCCTCCCGTTGTCCGTGCCTTTTACTCCCTTTGTCTGTGCCTTTTACTCCCCCGCCCTCCCTCCCTCCCTTATTCTGTGCCTTTTACTCCCTCGCCCGCCCGCCCTCCCTCCTTTGTCTGTGCATTTTACTCCCCCCACCCGCCCTCCCTCCCTTTGTCTGAGCCTTTTACTCCCCCCACTGCCCTCCCTTTGTCTGTGCCTTTTTCTCCCCCGCCTACCTGTCCTCCCTTTGTCTTTGCGTTTTACTCCCCCCGCCCACCCTCCCTCCCTTTGTCTGTGCCTTTTACTCCACCCGCCCTCCCTCCCTTTGTCTCTGCCTTTTACTCCCCCGCCCGCCCTCCCTCCTTTGTCTGTGCCTTTTACTCCCCCCGCCCGCCCTCACCCCCTTTGTCTGAGCCTTTTACTCCCCCCGCCGCCCTCCCTTTGTCTGTGCCTTTTAATCCCCCGCCACCCTCCCTTTGTCCTTTTTCGAACCCGCCTGCCCTTCATCCCTTTGTCTTTGCCTTTTACTCCCCCTGCCCGCCCTCCCTTTGTCTGTGCCTTTTACTCCCCCGCCCACCCTCCCTCCCTTTGTCTGAGCCTTTTACTCCCCCCACCGCCCTCCTTTTGTCTGTGCCTTTTTCTCCCCGCCTACCTGTCCTCCCTTTGTCTGTGCCTTTTACTCCACCCGCCCTCCCTCCCTTTGTCTCTGCCTTTTAATCCCCCCGCCCGCCCTCCCTCCCTTTGTCAGTGCCTTTTACTCCCCCCGCCCGCCCTCCCTCCTTTGTCTGTGCCTTTTACTCCCCCTCCCGCCCTCTCTCCCTTTGAGCGTTTTACTCCCCCCGCCGCCCTTCCTTTGTCTGTGCCTTTTTCTCCCCGCCTGCCCTTCCTCCCTTTGTCTTTGCATTTTGCTCCCCCCTCCCGCCCTCCCTCCCTTTGTCTGTGCCTTTTACTCCACCGCCCGCCCTCCCACCCTTTTACTCTCCGTGCACTCCCTCCCTTTTACTCCCCCTGCCTGCCCTCCCTCCCTCCCTTTTACTCTGCCCTCCATCCCTCCCTCCCTTTTACTCCACCCTCCCTCCCTTTTACTCTGCCCTTCCTCCCTCCCTTTTACTCCCCCCTCCCTCCCTCCCTTTTACTCCCCCCGCCCTCGCTACCTCCCTTTGTCTGTGCGTTTTACTCCCCCGCCCGCCCTCCCTCCCTTTGCCTTTGCCTTTTACTCCCCCGCCCGCCCTCCCTCCTTTGTCTCTGCCTTCTATTCCCCCCTCCCGCCCTCCTTCCCTTTGTGTGTGCCTTTTACTTCCCCCGCCTCCCTCCCTTTGTCTGTACCTTTTACTCCCCCGCCTACCCTCCCTCTCTTTGTCTGTGCCCTTTACACCCCCGCCTTCCCGTTGTCTTTGCCGTTTACTCCCCCCTTCCACTCGCCCTCCCGTTGTCTGGCTTTTACTCCCCCGCCCGCCCTCCCGTTGTCTGTGCCTTTTACTTCCCCCGCCCGCCCTCCCGTTGTCTATGCCTTTTACTCTGCCCTCCCGTTCTCTTTGTCTTTTACTCCCCCTGCCTCCCGTTGTCTGTGCCTTTTACTCCCCCGCCTGCACTCCCGTTCTCTGTGCCTTTTACTCCCCCTGCCCACCCTCCCGTTGTCTGTGCCTTTTACACCCCCGCCCTCCCTCCCGTTGTCAATGCCTTTTACTCCACCCTCCCGTTCTCTGTGCCTTTTACTCCCCCTCCCTCCCGTTGTCTGTGCCTTTTACTCCCCCGCCCGCCCTCCCTTTGTCTGAGCCTTTTACTCCCCCCGCCGCCCTCCCTTTGTCTGTGCCTTTTTCTCCCCTGCCCCCTCCCTCCTTTGTCTGTGCCTTTTACTCCCCCCACCCGCCCTCCCTCCCTTTGTCTGTGCCTTTTACTCCCCCCATCCGCACTCCCTCCCTTTGTCTCTGCCTTTTACTCCCCCGCCGCCCTCCCTTTGTCTGTGCCTTTTTCTCCCCCGCCTGCCCTTCCTCCCTTTGTCTTTGCATTTTGCTCCCCCCTCCCGTCCTCCCTCCCTTTGTCTGTGCCTTTTACTCCCCCCGCCCGCCCTCCCACCCGTTTACTCTCTGTGCACTCCCTCCCTTTTACTCCCCCTGCCTGCCCTCCCTCCCTCTTACTCTGCCCTCCCTCCCTCCCTTTTACTCTGCCCTCCATCCCTCCCTCCCTTTTACTCCGCCCTCCCTCCCTCCCTTTTACTCTGCCCTTCCTCCCTCCCTTTTACTCCCCCCCTCCCTTCCTCCCTTTTACTCCCCCCGCCCTCGCTACCTCCCTTTGTCTGTGCATTTTACTCCCCCGCCCTCCCTCCCTTTGCCTTTGCCTTTTACTCCCCCGCCCGCCCTCCTTTGTCTCTGCCTTCTATTCCCCCCTCCCGCCCTCCTTCCCTTTGTGTGTGCCTTTTACTTCCCCCGCCTCCCTCCCTTTGTCTGTACCTTTTCCTCCCCCGCCTACCCTCCCTCCCTTTGTCTGTGCCTTTTACACCCCCGCCTTCCCGTTGTCTTTGCCGTTTACTCCCCCCTTCCACTCGCCCTCCCGTTGTCTGGCTTTTACTCCCCCGCCCGCCCTCCCGTTGTCTGTGCCTTTTACTTCCCCCGCCCCCCCTCCCGTTCTCTGCGTCTTTTACTCCCCCTGCCTCCCGTTGTCTGTGCCTTTTACTCCCCCCGCCCGCCCTCCCGCTGTCTGTGCCTTTTACTCCCCCGCCTGCACTCCTGTTCTCTGTGCCATTTACTCCCCCTGCCCACCCTCCCGTTGTCTGTGCCTTTTACACCCCCGCCCTCCCTCCCGTTGTCAATGCCTTTTACTCCACCCTCCCGTTCTCTGTGCCTTTTACTCCCCCTCCCTCCCGTTGTCTGTGCCTTTTACTCCCCTGCCCGCCCTCCCTTTGTCTGAGCCTTTTACTCCCCCGCCGCCCTCCCTTTGTCTGTGCCTTTTTCTCCCCCGCCTACCTCTCCTCCCTTTGTCTTTGCCTTTTACTCCCCCCGCCCGCCCTCCCTCCCTCCCTTTGTCTGTGCCTTTTACTCCACCCGTCCTCCCTCCCTCGCTTTGTCTCTGCCTTTTAATCACCGCGCCCGCCCTCCCTTTGTCTGTGCCTTTTACTCACCCCGACCGCCCTCCCTCCCTGTGTCTGTGCCTTTTACTCCCTCGCCTGCCCGCCGTCCCTCCTTTGTCTGTGCCTTTTACTCCCCCCACCCGCACTCCCTCCCTTTGTCTCTGCCTTTTACTCCCCCGCCACCCTCCCTTTGTCTGTGCCTTTTTCTCCCCCGCCTGCCCTCCATCCCTTTGTCTTTGCCTTTTACTCCTCCTGCCCTCCCTCCCTCCCTTTGTCTGTGCCTTTTACTCCCCCGCCCACCCTCCCTCCCTTTGTCTGAGCCTTTTACTCCCCCCGCCGCCCTCCCTTTGTCTGTGCCTTTTTCTCCCCCGCCTACCTCTCCTCCCTTTGTCTTTGCCTTTTACTCCCCCGCCCTCCCTCCCTTTGTCTGTGCCTTTTACTCCACCCGCCCTCCCTCCCTTTGTCTCTGCCTTTTAATCCCCCCGCCCGCTCTCCCTCCCTTTGTCAGTGCCTTTTACTCCCCCCTCCCGCCCTCCCTCCTTTGTCTGTGCCCTTTACTCCCCCCACCCACCCTCACTCCCTTTGTCTGAGCCTTTTACTCCCCCCGCCTCCCTCCCTTTGTCTGTGCCTTTTTCTCCCCCGCCTGCCCTTCCTCCCTTTGTCTTTGCATCTTACTCCCCCGCCTGCCCTCCCTCCCTTTGTCTGTGCCTTTTACTCCCCCCGCCCGCCCTCCCACCCTTTTACTCTCTGTGCCCTCCCTCCCTTTTACTCTGCCCTCCCTCCCTCCCTTTTACTCCGCCCTCCCTCCCTCCCTTTTACTCCCCTCTCCCTTCCTCCCTTTTACTCCCCCGCCACCTCCCTTTGTCTGTGCCTTTTACTCCCCCGCCTGCCCTCCCTCCCTTTGTCTTTGCCTTTTACTCCCCCGCCCGCCCGTCCTCCCTCCTTTGTCTCTGCCTTTTTTATTCCCCCCGCCCGCCCTCCTTCCCTTTGTGTGTGCCTTTTACTCTCCCCGCCGCCCTCCCTTTGTCTGTGCCTTTTACTCCCCCGCCTGCCCTCCCTCCCTTTGTCTGTGCCTTTTACTCACCCGCCTTCCCGTTGTCTGTGCCTTTTACTCCCCCCTTCCGCTCGACCTCCCATTGTCTGTGCCTTTTACTCCCCCGCCCGCCCTCCCGTTGTCTGTGCCTCTTACTTCCCCCGCCCGCCATCCCGTTGTCTATGCCTTTTACTCTGCCCTCCCGTTCTCTGTGTCTTTTACTCCCCCTCCCTCCTGTTGTCTGTGCCTTTTACTCCCCCTGCCCGCCCTCCCGTTGTCTGTGCCTTTTACTCCCCCGCCGCCCTCCCTTTGTCTGTGCCTTTTTTTCCCCGCCTACCCTTCCTCCCTTTGTCTGTGCCTTTTACTCCCCCGCCCTCCCTCCCTCCCTTATTCTGTGCCTTTTACTCCCTCGCCCGCCCGCCCTCCCTCCTTTGTCTGTGCATTTTACTCCCCCCACCCGCCCTCCCTCCCTTTGTCTGAGCCTTTTACTCCCCCCACCGCCCTCCCTTTGTCTGTGCCTTTTTCTCCCCCGCCTACCTGTCCTCCCTTTGTCTTTGCCTTTTACTCCCCCCGCCCACCCTCCCTCCCTTTGTCTGTGCCTTTTACTCCACCCGCCCTCCCTCCCTTTGTCTCTGCCTTTTACTCCCCCCGCCCGCCCTCCCTCCTTTGTCTGTGCCTTTTACTCCCCCCGCCCGCCCTCACCCCCTTTGTCTGAGCCTTTTACTCCCCCCGCCGCCCTCCCTTTGTCTGTGCCTTTTAATCCCCCGCCACCCTCCCTTTGTCTGTCCTTTTTCTAACCCGCCTGCCCTTCATCCCTTTGTCTTTGCCTTTTACTCCCCCTGCCCGCCCTCCCTTTGTCTGTGCCTTTTACTCCCCCGCCCACCCTCCCTCCCTTTGTCTGAGCCTTTTACTCCCCCCACCGCCCTCCTTTTGTCTGTGCCTTTTTCTCCCCGCCTACCTGTCCTCCCTTTGTCTTTGCCTTTTACTCCCCCCGCCCGCCCTCCCTCCCTTTGTCTGTGCCTTTTACTCCACCCGCCCTCCCTCCCTTTGTCTCTGCCTTTTAATCCCCCCGCCCGCCCTCCCTCCCTCCCTTTGTCAGTGCCTTTTACTCCCTCCGCCCGCCCTCCCTCCTTTGTCTGTGCCTTTTACTCCCCCACCCGCCCTCACTCCCTTTGAGCGTTTTACTCCCCCCACCGCCCTCCCTTTGTCTGTGCCTTTTTCTCCCCGCCTGCCCTTCCTCCCTTTGTCTTTGCATTTTGCTCCCCCCTCCCGCACTCCCTCCCTTTGTCTGTGCCTTTTACTCCCCCGCCCGCCCTCCCACCCTTTTACTCTCCGTGCACTCCCTCCCTTTTACTCCCCCTGCCTGCCCTCCCTCCCTCTTACTCTGCCCTCCCTCCCTCCCTTTTACTCTGCCCTCCATCCCTCCCTCCCTTTTACTCCACCCTCCCTCCCTCCCTTTTACTCTGCCCTTCCTCCCTCCCTTTTACTCCCCCCTCCCTTCCTCCCTTTTACTCCCCCCGCCCTCGCTACCTCCCTTTGTCTGTGCGTTTTACTCCCCCGCCCGCCCTCCCTCCCTTTGCCTTTGCCTTTTACTCCCCCGCCCACCCTCCCTCCTTTGTCTCTGCCTTCTATTCCCCCCTCCCGCCCTCCTTCCCTTTGTGTGTGCCTTTTACTTCCCCCGCCTCCCTCCCTTTGTCTGTACATTTTACTCCCCCGCCTACCCTCCCTCCCTTTGTCTGTGCCCTTTACACCCCCGCCTTCCCGTTGTCTTTGCCGTTTACTCCCCCCTTCCACTCGCCCTCCCGTTGTCTGGCTTTTACTCCCCCGCCCGCCCTCCCGTTGTCTGTGCCTTTTACTTCCCCCGCCCGCCCTCCCGTTGTCTATGCCTTTTACTCTGCCCTCCCGTTCTCTTTGTCTTTTACTCCCCCTGCCTCCCGTTGTCTGTGCCTTTTACTCCCCCCTCCCGCGCTCCAGCTGTCTGTGCCTTTTACTCCCCCGCCTGCACTCCCGTTCTCTGTGCCTTTTACTCCCCCTGCCCACCCTCCCGTTGTCTGTGCCTTTTACACCCCCGCCCTCCCTCCCGTTGTCAATGCCTTTTACTCCACCCTCCCGTTCTCTGTGCCTTTTACTCCCCCTCCCTCCCGTTGTCTGTGCCTTTTACTCCCCCGCCCGCCCTCCCTTTGTCTGAGCCTTTTACTCCCCCCGCCGCCCTCCCTTTGTCTGTGCCTTTTTCTCCCCCCGCCCCCTCCCTCCTTTGTCTGTGCCTTTTACTCCCCCCACCCGCCCTCCCTCCCTTTGTCTGTGCCTTTTACTCCCCCCACCCTTACTCCCTCCCTTTGTCTCTGCCTTTTACTTCCCCGCCGCCCTCCCTTTGTCTGTGCCTTTTTCTCCCCGCCTGCCCTTCCTCCCTTTGTCTTTGCATTTTGCTCCCCCCTCCCGCCCTCCTTCCCTTTGTGTGTGCCTTTTACTTCCCCCGCCTCCCTCCCTTTGTCTGTACCTTTTACTCCCCCGCCTACCCTCCCTCCCTTTGTCTGTGCCTTTTACACCCCCGCCTTCCCGTTGTCTTTGCCGTTTACTCCCCCCTTCCACTCGCCCTCCCGTTGTCTGGCTTTTACTCCCCCGCCCGCCCTCCTGTTGTCTGTGCCTTTTACTTCCCCCGCCCCCCCTCCCGTTCTCTGCGTCTTTTACTCCCCCTGCCTCCCGTTGTCTGTGCCTTTTACTCCCCCCGCCCGCCCTCCCGCTGTCTGTGCCTTTTACTCCCCCGCCTGCACTCCTGTTCTCTGTGCCATTTACTCCCCCTGCCCACCCTCCCGTTGTCTGTGCCTTTTACACCCCCGCCCTCCCTCCCGTTGTCAATGCCTTTTACTCCACCCTCCCGTTCTCTGTGCCTTTTACTCCCCCTCCCTCCTGTTGTCTGTGCCTTTTACTCCCCTGCCCGCCCTCCCTTTGTCTGAGCCTTTTACTCCCCCCGCCGCCCTCCCTTTGTCTGTGCCTTTTTCTCCCCCGCCTACCTCTCCTCCCTTTGTCTTTGCCTTTTACTCCCCCCGCCCGCCCTCCCTCCCTCCCTTTGTCTGTGCCTTTTACTCCACCCGTCCTCCCTCCCTCGCTTTCTCTGCCTTTTAATCCCCGCGCCCGCCCTCCCTTTGTCTGTGCCTTTTACTCACCCCGACCGCCCTCCCTCCCTGTGTCTGTGCCTTTTACTCCCTCGCCTGCCCGCCCTCCCTCCTTTGTCTGTGCCTTTTACTCCCCCCACCCGCACTCCCTCCCTTTGTCTCTGCCTTTTACTCCCCCGCCACCCTCCCTTTGTCTGTGCCTTTTTCTCCCCCGCCTGCCCTCCATCCCTTTGTCTTTGCCTTTTACTCCTCCTGCCCTCCCTCCCTCCCTTTGTCTGTGCCTTTTACTCCCCCGCCCACCCTCCCTCCCTTTGTCTGAGCCTTTTACTCCCCCCGCCGCCCTCCCTTTGTCTGTGCCTTTTTCTCCCCGCCTACCTCTCCTCCCTTTGTCTTTGCCTTTTACTCCCCCGCCCTCCCTCCCTTTGTCTGTACCTTTTACTCCACCCGCCCTCCCTCCCTTTGTCTCTTCCTTTTAATCCCCCCGCCCGCCCTCCCTCCCTTTCTCAGTGCCTTTTACTCCCCCCTCCCGCCCTCCCTCCTTTGTCTGTGCCCTTTACTCCCCCCACCCACCCTCACTCCCTTTGTCTGAGCCTTTTACTCCCCCCGCCTCCCTCCCTTTGTCTGTGCCTTTTTCTCCCCCGCCTGCCCTTCCTCCCTTTGTCTTTGCATCTTACTCCCCCGCCTGCCCTCCCTCCCTTTGTCTGTGCCTTTTACTCCCCCCGCCCGCCCTCCCACCCTTTTACTCTCTGTGCCCTCCCTCCCTTTTACTCTGCCCTCCCTCCTTCCCTTTTACTCCGCCCTCCCTCCCTTCCTTTTACTCCCCTCTCCCTTCCTCCCTTTTACTCCCCCGCCCTCGCTACCTCCCTTTGTCTGTGCCTTTTACTCCCCCGCCCGCCCTCCCTCCCTTTGTCTTTGCCTTTTACTCCCCCGCCCGCCCGTCCTCCCTCCTTTGTCTCTGCCTTTTTATTCGCCCCGCCCGCCCTCCTTCCCTTTGTGTGTGCCTTTTACTCTCCCCGCCGCCCTCCCTTTGTCTGTGCCTTTTACTCCCCCGCCTGCCCTCCCTCCCTTTGTCTGTGCCTTTTACTCACCCGCCTTCCCGTTGTCTGTGCCTTTTACTCCCCCTTCCGCTCGACCTCCCATTGTCTGAGCCTTTTACTCCCCCCACCGCCCTCCCTTTGTCTGTGCCTTTTTCTCCCCCGCCTACCTCTCCTCCCTTTGTCTTTGCCTTTTACTCCCCCGCCCTCCCTCCCTTTGTCTGTGCCTTTTACTCCACCCGCCCTCCCTCCCTCCCTTTGTCTCTTCCTTTTAATCCCCCCGCCCGCCCTCCCTCCCTTTGTCAGTGCCTTTTACTCCCCCCTCCCGCCCTCCCTCCTTTGTCTGTGCCCTTTACTCCCCCCACCCACCCTCACTCCCTTTGTCTGAGCCTTTTACTCCCCCCGCCTCCCTCCCTTTGTCTGTGCCTTTTTCTCCCCCGCCTGCCCTTCCTCCCTTTGTCTTTGCATCTTACTCCCCCGCCTGCCCTCCCTCCCTTTGTCTGTGCCTTTTACTCCCCCCGCCCGCCCTCCCACCCTTTTACTCTCTGTGCCCTCCCTCCCTTTTACTCTGCCCTCCCTCCCTCCCTCCCTTTTACTCCGCCCTCCCTCCCTCCCTTTTACTCCCCTCTCCCTTCCTCCCTTTTACTCCCCCGCCCTCGCTACCTCCCTTTGTCTGTGCCTTTTACTCCCCCGCCCGCCCTCCCTCCCTTTGTCTTTGCCTTTTACTCCCCCGCCCGCCCGTCCTCCCTCCTTTGTCTCTGCCTTTTTATTCGCCCCGCCCGCCCTCCTTCCCTTTGTGTGTGCCTTTTACTCTCCCCGCCGCCCTCCCTTTGTCTGTGCCTTTTACTCCCCCGCCTGCCCTCCCTCCCTTTGTCTGTGCCTTTTACTCACCCGCCTTCCCGTTGTCTGTGCCTTTTACTCCCCCTTCCGCTCAACCTCCCATTGTCTGCCTTTTACTCCCCCGCCCGCCCTCCCGTTGTCTGTGCCTCTTACTTCCCCCGCCCGCCATCCCGTTGTCTGTGCCTTTTACTCTGCCCTCCCGTTCTCTGTGTCTTTTACTCCCCCTCCCTCCCGTTGTCTGTGCCTTTTACTCCCCCCGCCCGCCCTCCCGTTGTCTGTGCCTTTTACTCCCCCGCCGCCCTCCCTTTGTCTGTGCCTTTTTTTCCCCGCCTACCCTTCCTCCCTTTGTCTTTGCCTTTTACTTCCCCTGCCCTCCCTTCCTTTGTCTGTGCCTTATACTCCCCCCCACCCGCCCTCCCACCCTTTTACTCTCCGTGCCCTCCCTCCCTTTTACTCCCCCTTGCCTGCCCTCCCTCCCTCTTACTCCGCCCTCCCTCCCTTTTACTCTGTCCTCCCTCCCTCCCTCCCTTTTACTCCGCCCTCCCTCCCTTTTACTCCGCCCTCCCTCCCTCCCTTTTACTCCCCCCGCCCTCCCTCCCGTTGTCCATGCCTTTTACTCGCCCCGCCTGCCCTCCCTCCCGTAGTCCGTGCCTTTTACTCCCCCCACCCACTTTCCCTCCCGTTGTCCGTGCCTTTTACTCCCCCCGCCCGCCCTCCCTTTGTCTGTGCCTTTTACTCCCCCGCCCGCCCTCCCTCCCTTATTCTGTGCCTTTTACTCCCTCGCCCGCCCGCCCTCCTTTGTCTGTGCATTTTACTCCCCCCACCCGCCCTCCCTCCCTTTGAGCCTTTTACTCCCCCCACCGCCCTCCCTTTGTCTGTGCCTTTTTCTCCCCCGCCTACCTGTCCTCCCTTTGTCTTTGCCTTTTACTCCCCCGCCCACCCTCCCTCCCTTTGTCTGTGCCTTTTACTCCACCGCCCTCCCTCCCTTTGTCTCTGCCTTTTAATCCCCCGCCTGCCCTCCCTCCCTTTGTCAGTGCCTTTTACTCCCCCCGCCCGCCCTCCCTCCTTTGTCTGTGCCTTTTACTCCCCCCGCCCGCCCTCACTCCCTTTGTCTGAGCCTTTTACTCCCCCCCGCCCTCCCTTTGTCTGTGCCTTTTAATACCCCGCCACCCTCCCTTTGTCTGTCCTTTTTCTAACCCGCCTGCCCTTCATCCCTTTGTCTTTGCCTTTTACTCCCCCTGCCCGCCCTCCCTCCCTCCCTCCCTTTGTCTGTGCCTTTTACTCCCCCGCCTACCCTCCCTCCCTTTGTCTGAGCCTTTTACTCCCCCCACCGCTCTCCCTTTATCTGTGCCTTTTTCTCCCCCGCCTACCTGTCCTCCCTTTGTCTTTGCCTTTTACTCCCCCCGCCCGCCCTCCCTCCCTCCCTTTGTCTGTGCCTTTTACTCCACCCGCCCTTCCTCCCTTTGTCTTTGCATTTTGCTCCCGCCCTCCCTCCCTTTGTCTGTGCCTTTTACTCCCCCCGCCCGCCCTCCCACCCTTTTACTCTCCGTGCACTCCCTCCCTTTTACTCCCCCTGCCTGCCCTCCCTCCCTCTTACTCTGCCCTCCCTCCCTCCCTTTTACTCTGCCCTCCATCCCTCCCTCCCTTTTACTCCGCCCTCCCTCCCTCCCTTTTACTCTGCCCTTCCTCCCTCCCTTTTACTCCCCCCTCGTTTCCTCCCTTTTACTCCCCCCACCCTCGCTACCTCCCTTTGTCTGTGCCTTTTACTCCCCCGCCCGCCCTCCCTCCCTTTGCCTTTTACTCCCCCGCCCGCCCTCCCTCCTTTGTCTCTGCCTTCTATTTCCCCCTCCCGCCCTCCTTCCCTTTGTGTGTGCCTTTTACTTCCCCCGCCTCCCTCCCTTTGTCTGTACCTTTTACTCCCCCGCCTACCCTCCCTCCCTTTGTCTGTGCCTTTTAGACCCCCGCCTTCCTGTTGTCTTTGCCGTTTACTCCCCCCTTCCACTCGCCCTCCCGTTGTCTGGCTTTTACTCCCCCGCCCGCCCTCCCGTTGTCTGTGCCTTTTACTTCCCCCGCCGGCCCTCCCGTTGTCTATGCCTTTTACTCTGCCCTCCCGTTCTCTTTGTCTTTTACTCCCCCTGCCTCCCGTTGTCTGTGCCTTTTACTCCCCCCTCCCGCGCTCCCGCTGTCTGTGCCTTTTACTCCCCCGCCTGCACTCCCGTTCTCTGTGCCTTTTACTCCCCCTGCCCACCCTCCCGTTGTCTGTGCCTTTTACACCCCCGCCCTCCCTCCCGTTGTCAATGCCTTTTACTCCACCCTCCCGTTCTCTGTGCCTTTTACTCCCTCTCCCTCCCGTTGTCTGTGCCTTTTACTCCCCCGCCCGCTCTCCCTTTGTCTGAGCCTTTTACTCCCCCGCCGCCCTCCCTTTGTCTGTGCCTTTTTCTCCCCCCGCCCCCTCCCTCCTTTGTCTGTGCCTTTTACTCCCCCCACCCGCCCTCCCTCCCTTTGTCTGTGCCTTTTACTCCCCCCACCCGCACTCCCTCCCTTTGTCTCTGCCTTTTACTCCCCCGCCACCCTCCCTTTGTCTGTGCCTTTTTCTCCCCGCCTGCCCTTCCTCCCTTTGTCTTTGCATTTTTCTCCCCCCTCCCGCCCTCCCTCCCTTTGTCTGTGCCTTTTACTCCCCCCGCCCGCCCTCCCACCCTTTTACTCTCCGTGCACTCCCTCCCTTTTACTCCCCCTGCCTGCCCTCCCTCCCTCTTACTCTGCCCTCCCTCCCTCCCTTTTACTCTGCCCTCCATCCCTCCCTCCCTTTTACTCCGCCCTCCCTCCCTCCCTTTTACTCTGCCCTTCCTCCCTCCCTTTTACTCCCCCCCCTCCCTTCCTCCCTTTTACTCCCCCCGCCCTTGCTACCTCCCTTTGTCTGTGCCTTTTACTCGCCCGCCCGCCCTCCCTCCCTTTGCCTTTGCCTTTTACTCCCCCGCCCGCCCTCCCTCCTTTGTCTCTGCCTTCTATTCCCCCCTCCCGCCCTCCTTCCCTTTGTGTGTGCCTTTTACTTCCCCCGCCTCCCTCCCTTTGTCTCTGCCTTTTACTCCCCCGCCGCCCTCCCTTTGTCTGTGCCTTTTTCTCCCCCGCCTGCCCTCCATCCCTTTGTCTTTGCCTTTTACTCCCCCTGCCCTCCCTCCCTCCCTTTGTCTGTGCCTTTTACTCCCCCGCCCACCCTCCCTCCCGTTGTCTGTGCCTTTTACACCCCCACCTTCCCGTTGTCTTTGCCGTTTACTCCCCCCTTCCACTTGCCCTCCCGTTGTCTGGCTTTTACCCCCCCCGCCCGCCCTCCTGTTGTCTGTGCCTTTTACTTCCCCCGCCCCCCCTCCCGTTCTCTGCGTCTTTTACTCCGCCTGCCTCCCGTTGTCTGTGCCTTTTACTCCCCCGCCCGCCCTCCCGCTGTCTGTGCCTTTTACTCCCCCGCCTGCACTCCCGTTCTCTGTGCCATTTACTCCCCCTGCCCACCCTCCTGTTGTCTGTGCCTTTTACACCCCCGCCCTCCCTCCCGTTGTCAATGCCTTTTACTCCACCCTCCCGTTCTCTGTGCCTTTTACTCCCCCTCCCTCCCGTTGTCTGGCTTTTACCCCCCCGCCCGCCCTCCTGTTGTCTGTGCCTTTTACTTCCCCCGCCCCCCCTCCCGTTCTCTGCGTCTTTTACTCCGCCTGCCTCCCGTTGTCTGTGCCTTTTACTCCCCCCTTCCGCTCGCCCTCCCATTGTCTGTGCCTTTTACTCCCCCGCCCGCCCTCCCGTTGTCTGTGCCTCTTACTTCCCCCGCCCGCCATCCCGTTGTCTATGCCTTTTACTCCACCCTCCCGTTCTCTGTGCCTTTTACTCCCCCTCCCTCCCGTTGTCTGTGCCTTTTACTCCCCTGCCCGCCCTCCCTTTGTCTGAGCCTTTTACTCCCCCGCCGCCCTCCCTTTGTCTGTGCCTTTTTCTCCCCCGCCTACCTCTCCTCCCTTTGTCTTTGCCTTTTACTCCCCCCGCCCGCCCTCCCTCCCTCCCTTTGTCTGTGCCTTTTACTCCACCCATCCTCCCTCCCTCGCTTTGTCTCTGCCTTTTAATCCCCGCGCCCGCCCTCCCTTTGTCTGTGCCTTTTACTCACCCCGACCGCCCTCCCTCCCTGTGTCTTTGCCTTTTACTCCCTCGCCTGCCCGCCCTCTCTCCTTTGTCTGTGCCTTTTACTCCCCCCACCCGCACTCCCTCCCTTTGTCTCTGCCTTTTACTCCCCTGCCGCCCTCCCTTTGTCTGTGCCTTTTTCTCCCCCGCCTGCCCTCCATCCCTTTGTCTTTGCCTTTTACTCCCCCTGCCCTCCCTCCCTCCCTTTGTCTGTGCCTTTTACTCTCCCGCCCACCCTCCCTCCCTTTGTCTGAGCCTTTTACTCCCCCCGCCGCCCTCCCTTTGTCTGTGCCTTTTTCTCCCCCGCCTACCTCTCCTCCCTTTGTCTTTGCCTTTTACTCCCCCGCCCTCCCTCCCTTTGTCTGTGCCTTTCACTCCACCCGCCCTCCCTCCCTCCCTTTGTCTCTGCCTTTTAATCCCCCCGCCCGCCCTCCCTCCCTTTGTCAGTGCCTTTTACTCCCCCCTCCCGCCCTCCCTCCTTTGTCTGTGCCCTTTATTCCCCCCACCCACCCTCACTCCCTTTGTCTGAGCCTTTTACTCCCCCCGCCTCCCTCCCTTTGTCTGTGCCTTTTTCTCCCCCGCCTGCCCTTCCTCCCTTTGTCTTTGCATCTTACTCCCCCGCCTGCCCTCCCTCCCTTTGTCTGTGCCTTTTACTCCCCCGCCCGCCCTCCCTCCCTTTGTCTTTGCCTTTTACTCCCCCGCCCGCCCGTCCTCCCTCCTTTGTCTCTGCCTTTTTTATTCCCCCCGCCCGCCCTCCTTCCCTTTGTGTGTGCCTTTAACTCTCCCCGCCGCCCTCCCTTTGTCTGTGCCTTTTACTCCCCCGCCTGCCCTCCCTCCCTTTGTCTGTGCCTTTTACTCACCCGCCTTCCCGTTGTCTGTGCCTTTTACTCCCCCCTTCCGCTCGCCCTCCCATTGTCTGTGCCTTTTACTCCCCCGCCCGCCCTCCCGTTGTCTGTGCCTCTTACTTCCCCCGCCCGCCATCCCGTTGTCTATGCCTTTTACTCTGCCCTCCCGTTCTCTGTGTCTTTTACTCCCCCTCCCTCCCGTTGTCTGTGCCTTTTACTCCCCCCGCCCGCCCTCCCGTTGTCTGTGCCTTTTACTCCCCCGCCGCCCTCCCTTTGTCTGTGCCTTTTTTTCCCCGCCTGCCCTTCCTCCCTTTGTCTTTGCCTTTTACTTCCCCTGCCCTCCCTCCCTTTGTCTGTGCCTTTTACTCCCCCCACCCGCCCTCCCACCCTTTTACTCTCCGTGCCCTCCCTCCCTTTTACTCCCCCTTGCCTGCCCTCCCTCCCTCTTACTCCGCCCTCCCTCCCTTTTACTCTGTCCTCCCTCCCTCCCTTTTACTCCGCCCTCCCTCCCTTTTACTCCGCCCTCCCTCCCTCCCTTTTACTCCCCCCGCCCTCCCTCCCTCCCGTTGTCCATACCTTTTACTCGCCCCGCCTGCCCTCCCTCCCGTAGTCCGTGCCTTTTACTCCCCCCGCCCGCCCTCCCTTTGTCTGTGCCTTTTACTCCCCCGCCCGCCCTCCCTCCCTCCCTTATTCTGTGCCTTTTACTCCCTCGCCCGCCCGCCCTCCCTCCTTTGTCTGTGCATTTTACTCCCCCACCCGCCCTCCCTCCCTTTGTCTGAGCCTTTTACTCCCCCCACCACCCTCCCTTTGTCTGTGCCTTTTTCTCCCCCGCCTACCTGTCCTCCCTTTGTCTTTGCCTTTTATTCCCCCCGCCCACCCTCCCTCCCTTTGTCTGTCCCTTTTACTCCACCCGCCCTCCCTCCCTTTGTCTCTGCCTTTTAATCCCCCGCCTGCCCTCTCTCCCTTTGTCTGTGCCTTTTACTCCCCCACCCGCCCTCACTCCCTTTGTCTGAGCCTTTTACTCCCCCCGCCGCCCTCCCTTTGTCTGTGCCTTTTAATCCCCCGCCACCCTCCCTTTGTCTGTCCTTTTTCTAACCCGCCTGCCCATCATCCCTTTGTCTTTGCCTTTTACTCCCCCTGCCCGCCCTCCCTCCCTCCCTTTGTCTGTGCCTTTTACTCCCCCGCCCACCCTCCCTCCCTTTGTCTGAGCCTTTTACTCCCCCCACCGCCCTCCCTTTGTGCCTTTTTCTCCCCCGCCTACCTGTCCTCCCTTTGTCTTTGCCTTTTACTCCCCCCGCCCGCCCTCCCTCCCTCCCTTTGTCTGTGCCTTTTACTCCACCCGCCCTCCCTCCCTTTGTCTCTGCCTTTTAATCCCCCCGCCCGCCCTCCCTCCCTTTGTCAGTGCCTTTTACTCCCCCCGCCTGCCTTCCCTCCTTTGTCTGTGCCTTTTACTCCCCCACCCGCCCTCACTCCCTTTGAGCGTTTTACTCCCCCGCCGCCCTCCCTTTGTCTGGGCCTTTTTCTCCCCCGCCTGCCCTTCCTCCCTTTGTCTTTGCATTTTGCTCCCCCCTCCCGCCCTCCCTCCCTTTGTCTGTGCCTTTTACTCCCTCCGCCCGCCCTCCCACCCTTTTACTCTCCGTGCACTCCCTCCCTTTTACTCCCCCTGCCTGCCCTCCCTTCCTCTTACTCTGCCCTCCCTCCCTCCCTTTTACTCTGCCCTCCATCCCTCCCTCCCTTTTACTCCGCCCTCCCTCCCTCCCTTTTACTCTGCCCTTCCTCCCTCCCTTTTACTCCCCCCCTCCCTTCCTCCCTTTTACTCCCCCCGCCCTCGCTACCTCCCTTTGTCTGTGCCTTTTACTCCCCCGCCCGCCCTCCCTCCCTTTGCCTTTGCCTTTTACTCCCCCGCCCGCCCTCCCTCCTTTGTCTCTGCCTTCTATTCCCCCCTCCCGCCCTCCTTCCCTTTGTGTGTGCCTTTTACTTCCCCCGCCTCCCTCCCTTTGTCTGTACCTTTTACTCCCCCGCCCGCCCTCCCGTTGTCTGTGCCTTTTACTTCCCCCTCCCGCCCTCCCGTTGTCTATGCCTTTTACTCTGCCCTCCCGTTCTCTTTGTCTTTTACTCCCCCTGCCTCCCGTTGTCTGTGCCTTTTACTCCCCCCTCCCGCGCTCCCGCTGTCTGTGCCTTTTACTCCCCCGCCTGCACTCCCGTTCTCTGTGCCTTTTACTCCCCCTGCCCACCCTCCCGTTGTCTGTGCCTTTTACACCCCCGCCCTCCCTCCCGTTGTCAATGCCTTGTACTCCACCCTCCCGTTCTCTGTGCCTTTTACTCCCCCTCCCTCCCGTTGTCTGTGCCTTTTACTCCCCCGCCCGCCCTCCCTTTGTCTGAGCCTTTTACTCCCCCCTCCGCTCTCCCTTTGTCTGTGCCTTTTTCTCCCCCCGCCCCCTCCCTCCTTTGTCTGTGCCGTTTACTCCCCCCACCCGCCCTCCCTCCCTTTGTCTGTGCCTTTTACTCCCCCACCGCCCTCCCTTTGTCTGTGCCTTTTTCTCCCCCGCCTGCCCTTCATCCCTTTGTCTTTGCCTTTTACTCCCCCCACCCTCCCTCCCTCCCTTTGTCTGTGCATTTTACTCCCCCGCCCACCCTCCCTCCCTTTGTCTGAGCCTTTTCTTCCCCACCACCCTCCCTTTGTCTGTGCCTTTTTCTCCCCTGCCTACCTCTCCTCCCTTTGTCTTTTACTCCCCCCGCCCACCCTCCCTCACTTTGTCTGTGCCTTTTACTCCACCCGCCCTCCCTCCCTCCTTTGTCTGTGCCTTTTACTCCCCCGCCCGCCCTCCCTCCCTTTGTCTATGCCTTTCACTCCCCCGCCGCCCTCCCTCCCTTTGTCTCTGCCTTTTAATCCCCCCGCCCGCCCTCCCTCCCTTTGTCAGTGCCTTTTACTCCCCCCTCCCCCCCTCCCTCCTTTGTCTGTGCCTTTTACTCCCCCTGCCCACCCTCACTCCCTTTGTCTGAGCCTTTTACTCCCCCCGCCTCCCTCCCTTTGTCTGTGCCTTTTTCTCCCCCGCCTGCCCTTCCTCCCTTTGTCTTTGCATTTTACTCCCCCCGCCTGCCCTCCCTCGCTTTGTCTATGCCTTTTACTCCGCCCGCCCGCCCTCCCACCCTTTTACTCTCTGTGCACTCCCTCCCTTTTACTCCCCCGCCTGCCCTCCCTCCCTCTTACTCTGCCCTCCCTCCCTTTTACTCTGCCCTCCCTCCCTCCGTTTTACTCCGCCCTCCCTCCCTCCCTTTTACTCCACCCTCCCTCCCTCCCTTTTACTCCCCCCTCCCTTCCTCCCTTTTACTCCCCCGCCCTCGCTACCTCCCTTTGTCTGTGCCTTTTACTCCCCCCGCCCGCCCTCCCTTCCTTTGTCTTTGCCTTTTACTCCCCCCCGCCCGCCCTCCCTCCTTTGTCTCTGCCTTTTATTCCCCCCGCCCGCCCTCCTTCCCTTTGTGTGTGCCTTTTACTCCCCTGCCGCCCTCCCTTTGTCTGTGCCTTTTACTCCCCCGCCTGCCCTCCCTCCCTTTGTCTGTGCCTTTTACTCCCCCGCTTTCCCGTTGTCTGTGCCTTTTACTCCCCCCTTCCGCTTGCCCTCCCGGTGTCTGTGCCTTTTACTCCCCCGCCCGCCCTTTGTCTGTGCCTCTTACTTCCCCCGCCCGCCATCCCGTTGTCTATGCCTTTTACTCTGCCCTCCCGTTCTCTGTGTCTTTTACTCCCCCTCCCTCCCGTTGTCTGTGCCTTTTACTCCCCCTGCCCTGCCTCCCTTTGTCTGTGCCTTTTACTCCCTCCGCTTGCCGTCCCTTTGTGTCTTTTTTACCCCCGCCCTTCCTCCCTTTGTGTGTGCCTTTTACTTACTCCGCCCTCTCTACCTCCCTTTGTCTCTGCCTTTTACTCCCCCGCCACCCTCCCTTTGTCTGTGCCTTTTTCTCCCCGCCTGCCCTTCCTCCCTTTGTCTTTGCATTTTTCTCCCCCCTCCCGCCCTCCCTCCCTTTGTCTGTGCCTTTTACTCCCCCCGCCCGCCCTCCCACCCTTTTACTCTCCGTGCACTCCCTCCCTTTTACTCCCCCTGCCTGCCCTCCCTCCCTCTTACTCTGCCCTCCCTCCCTCCCTTTTACTCTGCCCTCCATCCCTCCCTCCCTTTTACTCCGCCCTCCCTCCCTCCCTTTTACTCTGCCCTTCCTCCCTCCCTTTTACTCCCCCCCTCCCTTCCTCCCTTTTACTCCCCCCGCCCTTGCTACCTCCCTTTGTCTGTGCCTTTTACTCGCCCGCCCGCCCTCCCTCCCTTTGCCTTTGCCTTTTACTCCCCCGCCCGCCCTCCCTCCTTTGTCTCTGCCTTCTATTCCCCCCTCCCGCCCTCCTTCCCTTTGTGTGTGCCTTTTACTTCCCCCGCCTCCCTCCCTTTGTCTCTGCCTTTTACTCCCCCGCCGCCCTCCCTTTGTCTGTGCCTTTTTCTCCCCCGCCTGCCCTCCATCCCTTTGTCTTTGCCTTTTACTCCCCCTGCCCTCCCTCCCTCCCTTTGTCTGTGCCTTTTACTCCCCCGCCCACCCTCCCTCCCGTTGTCTGTGCCTTTTACACCCCCACCTTCCCGTTGTCTTTGCCGTTTACTCCCCCCTTCCACTTGCCCTCCCGTTGTCTGGCTTTTACTCCCCCGCCCGCCCTCCTGTTGTCTGTGCCTTTTACTTCCCCCGCCCCCCCTCCCGTTCTCTGCGTCTTTTACTCCGCCTGCCTCCCGTTGTCTGTGCCTTTTACTCCCCCGCCCGCCCTCCCGCTGTCTGTGCCTTTTACTCCCCCGCCTGCACTCCCGTTCTCTGTGCCATTTACTCCCCCTGCCCACCCTCCTGTTGTCTGTGCCTTTTACACCCCCGCCCTCCCTCCCGTTGTCAATGCCTTTTACTCCACCCTCCCGTTCTCTGTGCCTTTTACTCCCCCTCCCTCCCGTTGTCTGTGCCTTTTACTCCCCTGCCCGCCCTCCCTTTGTCTGAGCCTTTTACTCCCCCGCCGCCCTCCCTTTGTCTGTGCCTTTTTCTCCCCCGCCTACCTCTCCTCCCTTTGTCTTTGCCTTTTACTCCCCCCGCCCGCCCTCCCTCCCTCCCTTTGTCTGTGCCTTTTACTCCACCCATCCTCCCTCCCTCGCTTTGTCTCTGCCTTTTAATCCCCGCGCCCGCCCTCCCTTTGTCTGTGCCTTTTACTCACCCCGACCGCCCTCCCTCCCTGTGTCTTTGCCTTTTACTCCCTCGCCTGCCCGCCCTCTCTCCTTTGTCTGTGCCTTTTACTCCCCCCACCCGCACTCCCTCCCTTTGTCTCTGCCTTTTACTCCCCTGCCGCCCTCCCTTTGTCTGTGCCTTTTTCTCCCCCGCCTGCCCTCCATCCCTTTGTCTTTGCCTTTTACTCCCCCTGCCCTCCCTCCCTCCCTTTGTCTGTGCCTTTTACTCTCCCGCCCACCCTCCCTCCCTTTGTCTGAGCCTTTTACTCCCCCCGCCGCCCTCCCTTTGTCTGTGCCTTTTTCTCCCCCGCCTACCTCTCCTCCCTTTGTCTCTGCCTTTTAATCCCCCCGCCCGCCCTCCCTCCCTTTGTCAGTGCCTTTTACTCCCCCCTCCCGCCCTCCCTCCTTTGTCTGTGCCCTTTATTCCCCCCACCCACCCTCACTCCCTTTGTCTGAGCCTTTTACTCCCCCCGCCTCCCTCCCTTTGTCTGTGCCTTTTTCTCCCCCGCCTGCCCTTCCTCCCTTTGTCTTTGCATCTTACTCCCCCGCCTGCCCTCCCTCCCTTTGTCTGTGCCTTTTACTCCCCCGCCCGCCCTCCCTCCCTTTGTCTTTGCCTTTTACTCCCCCGCCCGCCCGTCCTCCCTCCTTTGTCTCTGCCTTTTTTATTCCCCCCGCCCGCCCTCCTTCCCTTTGTGTGTGCCTTTAACTCTCCCCGCCGCCCTCCCTTTGTCTGTGCCTTTTACTCCCCCGCCTGCCCTCCCTCCCTTTGTCTGTGCCTTTTACTCACCCGCCTTCCCGTTGTCTGTGCCTTTTACTCCCCCCTTCCGCTCGCCCTCCCATTGTCTGTGCCTTTTACTCCCCCGCCCGCCCTCCCGTTGTCTGTGCCTCTTACTTCCCCCGCCCGCCATCCCGTTGTCTATGCCTTTTACTCTGCCCTCCCGTTCTCTGTGTCTTTTACTCCCCCTCCCTCCCGTTGTCTGTGCCTTTTACTCCCCCCGCCCGCCCTCCCGTTGTCTTTGCCTTTTACTCCCCCGCCGCCCTCCCTTTGTCTGTGCCTTTTTTTCCCCGCCTGCCCTTCCTCCCTTTGTCTTTGCCTTTTACTTCCCCTGCCCTCCCTCCCTTTGTCTGTGCCTTTTACTCCCCCCACCCGCCCTCCCACCCTTTTACTCTCCGTGCCCTCCCTCCCTTTTACTCCCCCTTGCCTGCCCTCCCTCCCTCTTACTCCGCCCTCCCTCCCTTTTACTCTGTCCTCCCTCCCTCCCTTTTACTCCGCCCTCCCTCCCTTTTACTCCGCCCTCCCTCCCTCCCTTTTACTCCCCCCGCCCTCCCTCCCTCCCGTTGTCCATACCTTTTACTCGCCCCGCCTGCCCTCCCTCCCGTAGTCCGTGCCTTTTACTCCCCCCACCCACTTTCCCTCCCGTTGTCCGTGCCTTTTACTCCCCCGCCCGCCCTCCCTCCCTCCCTTATTCTGTGCCTTTTACTCCCTCGCCCGCCCGCCCTCCCTCCTTTGTCTGTGCATTTTACTCCCCCACCCGCCCTCCCTCCCTTTGTCTGAGCCTTTTACTCCCCCCACCACCCTCCCTTTGTCTGTGCCTTTTTCTCCCCCGCCTACCTGTCCTCCCTTTGTCTTTGCCTTTTATTCCCCCCGCCCACCCTCCCTCCCTTTGTCTGTCCCTTTTACTCCACCCGCCCTCCCTCCCTTTGTCTCTGCCTTTTAATCCCCCGCCTGCCCTCTCTCCCTTTGTCTGTGCCTTTTACTCCCCCACCCGCCCTCACTCCCTTTGTCTGAGCCTTTTACTCCCCCCGCCGCCCTCCCTTTGTCTGTGCCTTTTAATCCCCCGCCACCCTCCCTTTGTCTGTCCTTTTTCTAACCCGCCTGCCCATCATCCCTTTGTCTTTGCCTTTTACTCCCCCTGCCCGCCCTCCCTCCCTCCCTTTGTCTGTGCCTTTTACTCCCCCGCCCACCCTCCCTCCCTTTGTCTGAGCCTTTTACTCCCCCCACCGCCCTCCCTTTGTGCCTTTTTCTCCCCCGCCTACCTGTCCTCCCTTTGTCTTTGCCTTTTACTCCCCCCGCCCGCCCTCCCTCCCTCCCTTTGTCTGTGCCTTTTACTCCACCCGCCCTCCCTCCCTTTGTCTCTGCCTTTTAATCCCCCCGCCCGCCCTCCCTCCCTTTGTCAGTGCCTTTTACTCCCCCCGCCTGCCTTCCCTCCTTTGTCTGTGCCTTTTACTCCCCCACCCGCCCTCACTCCCTTTGAGCGTTTTACTCCCCCGCCGCCCTCCCTTTGTCTGTGCCTTTTTCTCCCCCGCCTGCCCTTCCTCCCTTTGTCTTTGCATTTTGCTCCCCCCTCCCGCCCTCCCTCCCTTTGTCTGTGCCTTTTACTCCCTCCGCCCGCCCTCCCACCCTTTTACTCTCCGTGCACTCCCTCCCTTTTACTCCCCCTGCCTGCCCTCCCTTCCTCTTACTCTGCCCTCCCTCCCTCCCTTTTACTCTGCCCTCCATCCCTCCCTCCCTTTTACTCCGCCCTCCCTCCCTCCCTTTTACTCTGCCCTTCCTCCCTCCCTTTTACTCCCCCCCCTCCCTTCCTCCCTTTTACTCCCCCCGCCCTCGCTACCTCCCTTTGTCTGTGCCTTTTACTCCCCCGCCCGCCCTCCCTCCCTTTGCCTTTGCCTTTTACTCCCCCGCCCGCCCTCCCTCCTTTGTCTCTGCCTTCTATTCCCCCCTCCCGCCCTCCTTCCCTTTGTGTGTGCCTTTTACTTCCCCCGCCTCCCTCCCTTTGTCTGTACCTTTTACTCCCCCGCCCGCCCTCCCGTTGTCTGTGCCTTTTACTTCCCCCTCCCGCCCTCCCGTTGTCTATGCCTTTTACTCTGCCCTCCCGTTCTCTTTGTCTTTTACTCCCCCTGCCTCCCGTTGTCTGTGCCTTTTACTCCCCCCTCCCGCGCTCCCGCTGTCTGTGCCTTTTACTCCCCCGCCTGCACTCCCGTTCTCTGTGCCTTTTACTCCCCCTGCCCACCCTCCCGTTGTCTGTGCCTTTTACACCCCCGCCCTCCCTCCCGTTGTCAATGCCTTGTACTCCACCCTCCCGTTCTCTGTGCCTTTTACTCCCCCTCCCTCCCGTTGTCTGTGCCTTTTACTCCCCCGCCCGCCCTCCCTTTGTCTGAGCCTTTTACTCCCCCCTCCGCTCTCCCTTTGTCTGTGCCTTTTTCTCCCCCCGCCCCCTCCCTCCTTTGTCTGTGCCGTTTACTCCCCCCACCCGCCCTCCCTCCCTTTGTCTGTGCCTTTTACTCCCCCACCGCCCTCCCTTTGTCTGTGCCTTTTTCTCCCCCGCCTGCCCTTCATCCCTTTGTCTTTGCCTTTTACTCCCCCCACCCTCCCTCCCTCCCTTTGTCTGTGCATTTTACTCCCCCGCCCACCCTCCCTCCCTTTGTCTGAGCCTTTTCTTCCCCACCACCCTCCCTTTGTCTGTGCCTTTTTCTCCCCTGCCTACCTCTCCTCCCTTTGTCTTTTACTCCCCCCGCCCACCCTCCCTCACTTTGTCTGTGCCTTTTACTCCACCCGCCCTCCCTCCCTCCTTTGTCTGTGCCTTTTACTCCCCCGCCCGCCCTCCCTCCCTTTGTCTATGCCTTTCACTCCCCCGCCGCCCTCCCTCCCTTTGTCTCTGCCTTTTAATCCCCCCGCCCGCCCTCCCTCCCTTTGTCAGTGCCTTTTACTCCCCCCTCCCCCCCTCCCTCCTTTGTCTGTGCCTTTTACTCCCCCTGCCCACCCTCACTCCCTTTGTCTGAGCATTTTACTCCCCCCGCCTCCCTCCCTTTGTCTGTGCCTTTTTCTCCCCCGCCTGCCCTTCCTCCCTTTGTCTTTGCATTTTACTCCCCCCGCCTGCCCTCCCTCCCTTTGTCTATGCCTTTTACTCCGCCCGCCCGCCCTCCCACCCTTTTACTCTCTGTGCACTCCCTCCCTTTTACTCCCCCGCCTGCCCTCCCTCCCTCTTACTCTGCCCTCCCTCCCTTTTACTCTGCCCTCCCTCCCTCCGTTTTACTCCGCCCTCCCTCCCTCCCTTTTACTCCACCCTCCCTCCCTCCCTTTTACTCCCCCCTCCCTTCCTCCCTTTTACTCCCCCGCCCTCGCTACCTCCCTTTGTCTGTGCCTTTTACTCCCCCCGCCCGCCCTCCCTTCCTTTGTCTTTGCCTTTTACTCCCCCCCGCCCGCCCTCCCTCCTTTGTCTCTGCCTTTTATTCCCCCCGCCCGCCCTCCTTCCCTTTGTGTGTGCCTTTTACTCCCCCGCCGCCCTCCCTTTGTCTGTGCCTTTTACTCCCCCGCCTGCCCTCCCTCCCTTTGTCTGTGCCTTTTACTCCCCCGCTTTCCCGTTGTCTGTGCCTTTTACTCCCCCCTTCCGCTTGCCCTCCCGGTGTCTGTGCCTTTTACTCCCCCGCCCGCCCTTTGTCTGTGCCTCTTACTTCCCCCGCCCGCCATCCCGTTGTCTATGCCTTTTACTCTGCCCTCCCGTTCTCTGTGTCTTTTACTCCCCCTCCCTCCCGTTGTCTGTGCCTTTTACTCCCCCTGCCCTGCCTCCCTTTGTCTGTGCCTTTTACTCCCTCCGCTTGCCGTCCCTTTGTGTCTTTTTTACCCCCGCCCTTCCTCCCTTTGTGTGTGCCTTTTACTTACTCCGCCCTCTCTACCTCCCTTTGTCTGTGCCTTTTACTCCCCCACCCGCCCTCCCTCCCTTTGTCTGTGCCTTTTACTCGCCCGCCCACCCTCCCTCCTTTGTCTGTGCCTTTTACTCCCCCGCCCGCCCTCCCTCCCTTTGTCTATGCCTTTTACTCCCCCGCCGCCCTCCCTTTGTCTGTGCCTTTTTCTCCCCTGCCTGCCCTTCCTCCCTTTGCCTTTTACTCCCCCCACCCGCCCTCCCTCCCTCACTTTGTCTGTGCCGTTTACTCCACCCGCCCTCCCTCCTTCCCTTTGTCTGTGCCTTTTACTCCCCCCGCCCCCCTCCCTCCTTTGTCTGTGCCTTTTACTCTCCCCGCCTGCCCTCGCTCCCTTTGTCTGAGCCTTTTACTCCCCTCACCGCCCTCCCTTTGTCTGTGCCTTTTTCTCCCCCGCCTGCCCTCCCACCCGTTTACTCTCCGTGCCCTCCCTCCCTTTTACTCCCCCTCGCCTGCACTACCTCCCTCTTACTCTGCCCTCCCTCCCTTTTACTGTGCCCTCCCTCCCTCCCTTTTACTCAGCCCTCCCTCCCTTTTACTCCCCCCTCCCTTCCTCCCTTTTACTCCCCCCACACTCCCTCCCTTTTACTCCCCCCACCCTCCCTCCCTCCCATTGTCCATGCCTTTTACTCGCCCCACCTGCTCTCCCTCCCGTTGTCCGTGCCTTTTACTCACCCCGACCGCCCTCCCTCCCTGTGTCTGTGCCTTTTACTCCCTCGCCCGCCCGCCCTCCCTCCTTTGTCTGTGCCTTTTACTCCCCCACCCGCCCTCCCTCCCTTTGTCTCTGCCTTTTAATCCCCCCGCCCGCCCTCCCTCCCTTTGTCAGTGCCTTTTACTCCGCCCTCCCTCCTTTGTCTGTGCCTTTTACTCCCCCCGCCCACCCTCACTCCCTTTGTCTGTGCCTTTTTCTCCCCCCGCCTCCCTCCCTTTGTCTGTGCCTTTTTCTCCCTCGCCTGCCCTTCCTCCCTTTGTCTTTGCATTTTACTCCCCCCGCCTGCCCTCCCTCCCTTTGTCTGTGCCTTTTACTCCCCCCCCTCCCGCCCTCCCACCCTTTTACTCTCTGTGCACTCCCTCCCTTTTACTCCCCCCGCCTGCCCTCCCTCCCTCTTACTCTGCTCTCCCTCCCTTTTACTCTGCCCTCCCTCTCTCCCTTTTACTCCACCCTCCCTCCCTCCCTCCCTTTTACTCCTCCCTCCCTTTTATTCCCCCGCCCTCGCTACCTCCCTTTGTCTGTGCCTTTTACTCCCCCCGCCCACCCTCTCTCCCTTTATCTTTGCCTTTTACTCCCCCACCCGCCCGCCCTCCATCCTTTGTCTCTGCCTTTTATTCCCCCCGCCCGCCCTCCTTCCCTTTGTGTGTGCCTTTTACTCCCCCCGCTGTCCTCCCTTTGTCTGTGCCTTTTACTCCCCCGCCTGCCCTCCCTCCCTTTGTCTGTGCCTTTTACTCCCCCGCCTTCCCGTTGTCTGTGCCTTTTACTCCCCCCTTCCGCTCGCCCTCCCGTTGTCTGTCCCTTTTACTCCCCCGCCCGCCCTCCCGTTGTCTGTGCCTCTTACTTCCCCCGCCCGCCATCCCGTTGTCTGCCTTTTACTCTGCCCTCCCGTTCTCTGTGTCTTTTACTCCCCCTCCCTCCCGTTGTCTGTGCCTTTTACTCCCCCCGCCCGCCCTCCCGTTGTCTGTGCCTTTTACTCCCCCGCCGCCCTCCCTTTGTCTGTGCCTTTTTTTCCCCGCCTGCCCTTCCTCCCTTTGTCTTTGCCTTTTACTTCCCCTGCCCTCCTTCCCTTTGTCTGTGCCTTTTACTCCCCCACCCGCCCTCCCACCCTTTTACTCTCTGTGCCCTCCCTCCCTTTTACTCCCCCTCGCCTGCCCTCCCTCCCTCTTACTCCGCCCTCCCTCCCTTTTACTCTGTCCTCCCTCCCTCCCTCCCTCCCACTCCGCCCTCCCTCCCTCCCTTTTACTCCGCCCTCCCTCCCTCCCTTTTACTCCCCCCTCCCTTCCTCCCTTTTACTCCCCCCACACTCCCTCCCTTTTACTCCCCCCACACTCCCTCCCTTTTACTCCCCCCTCCCTCCCGTTGTCCATGCCTTTTACTCGCCCCGCCTGCCCTCCCTCCCGTAGTCCATGCCTTTTACTCCCCCCGCCCACTTTCCCTCCCGTTATCCGTGCCTGTTAGACCTGGCACCTTGGCGTGAGTCTCCCTTCCTCTTTTTGTCGCTGTGCCTCATGTGTTTTTATGGTGTTGGCTGCTCAGCGCGCTGTGCCACTGCCAACCAGTGTCGCGGTGCGAGTGCTCCCTATGTAAATTGTATATGTTGGTTGGATTCCATGATTGGATTGTTTGATTTACTGTCAGACCCCAGTAAAGTGCGCCGGGGGCGCCAGGGCATGTAAATGCGAACACCGCTGGTGGGCTTGCAGCACTGGTTGTGCCACCCACAGAAGCGGCCGGTAAAATATGTCTAAGGTCTGCCATCGCAGAACCTGCGTGCAGTCTGGTACTGACATGCTGACTGGCAAGTGCCCACACTTGCCGGTCCCTAAAACCTTCCCTTAGCTGCATGTTATTCACCCCTCTGGTAGGCCCACGGGCAGGGTGCGATGTAAGCCTAAGGTAGGACAAGCCTGGATGCGTGGCATGTCCTAGTAGTGAATGACCGCCATCTTGTTGTTCACTACTGCAAGGCTACCCTGTTCTCATAGGCCAGTATGGGCGGCCTGGATTGTTACACCCTATGATCCTAACCGACCCAGGGAACATGGTAGAAGATCGAGTTTAGTATGCCTGAACTCGGAATAATAAGGTACATCTTCTCGCAAGGTTTATTTTAATATTCCGGGTTTGCAAATGCCGCTTTTAGAAAGCTGGCCTTTGCTTGCCTAAACATTTCAGCCCGCCTCTGCGTGATGTGTATCTGATGTCTGGCTGATGTGAGTGACAGGGCTGGGGGAACCCAGATGGGCAGGGCTAGGTAGCCTGGTGGTGAATAGGACGATCGACAGGTAGATGGGTGGGAGGAGTGCTCCTAGGCTCTGAATAGGACAGTACTCTACCACCTCAATGCCGGCTCCGCCCCCTGTGGAGCGTCTGAGGACTCTGCCCTGCACTCTGAAAGGAGAAGCCTGCATCGCGTAAACAAAGTGCTCAGAAACCGGACTGAACTAGGCAAGGGCCCCCCTGGCCTGGGAGAACAAAAGATTTGCTGTATAAATGGAGGAGCCCTGCTCCTGAGAAACTAGATCCGCTTTTGACCAAGAAGAATCTCTGCCTGAGGAGGCACCGGGAAAGCTGTAGGAGGAAGACTGTCCCTATCCTGGGGGATTGGCCTGCAGTGGTGACCTTGCTGCCAAAGGGGAGAAGAGAACCTGTTGCTGAAGACTTTACTTTACTTTTACTTTCAAGACTTGTGCTTTTCCAAAACGATCTCCAAGGGCTTGGAACTGAGCTTGCCCCCTGAACTGAGCCCCAGGACCATTGGGCTCTACCTGATCTTCACTCGCCTGCTGCTGGACTGTGGTGTCCTTTCCCTCGCCGGAGCTGTGACCCTCGTGCCCAGTCCCTCCCTGAGCCGTGACCAGGACTGCTTAGCCGCCCCCGCCTTGGGAAGAGCCTCGCTCGATCGGAGCCGCTCCCCCTACGCTGTGCTGGGCTGCCCCTGTCACCTCGCTTGCTGGAGGCTCGCTGTGCACCTTCACCCTCCCGCCGGAATCGGCGTGGTGAGCATCTCCAAGCCTCGGACGGCCCGGACGCATCTGCGTGCCCAGCTGCCCCGCTTTGCTCACACGCCACCTGCAACACCCCGCTCTTGTCGTGAGCCTGAAGATCAGACACCCATCGTGAAGTGTGGGAGCCCCGGACGCCGCCTCGCTCTTCTGTCGAAGAGCCGCTGAAATCCCGCACCCGCCTTTGCGTCAAGAAACAAGGTACTGTACTTACGAACTCGACCGCGAGCTCGCATCGGATCCAGGGTCCGCAACGTTCTGATTTCCCTGTCATCTGCCGCGTGCCTCCTGGGCGCTGCCTCAGCACGAAGTGCGCTGAGGCCTACAGTTACCTTGTGCCCGCCTAAAGAACTTTCCGTAACAAAGAGAACTTTACCGTATTCCTATGAATTGTGGCCCCACCAGTTCAACGTTACTGGGCCTTGTATTTGACTCTGCTGAAACTACATAAAAGCTTATTTTTATATATTTCCTGATTGGTGTCCGTTTATGGTGCATGCAAGGGGTTTACTGTATGTATTATTGCACTTGCTTAACCGTGTACGCCTGAGACTTAGCCTAGACTGCTCGCGCCACGCACCTAGAGGGTGAGCAGGGGTTATTCTGGGGAGTCATCCTTCGCCCTGACAAGAAGTAAAGGGTCCCTGCTTGTTGTGGGTTCACACCTGCGTCAACCAGAGCCCCCTCATTTCTAACCGTGCCTTTTACTCCCCCCGCCCACCCTCCCTTTGTCTGTGCCTTTAACTCCCCCCGCCCGCCCTCCCTCCCTTATTCTGTGCCTTTTACTCCCTCACCCGCCCTCCCTCCTTTGTCTGTGCCTTTTACTCCCCCCCACCCGCCCTCCCTCCCTTTGTCTGAGCTTTTTACTCCCCCCACCGCCCTCCCTTTGTCTGTGCCTTTTTCTCCCCCGCCTACCTGTCCTCCCTTTGTCTTTGCCTTTTACTCCCCCCGCCCGCCCTCCCTTCCTTTGTTTGTGCCTTTTACTCCACCCGCCCTC
Source organism: Triturus cristatus (assembly GCF_964204655.1). Classification (NCBI taxonomy): domain Eukaryota; kingdom Metazoa; phylum Chordata; class Amphibia; order Caudata; family Salamandridae; genus Triturus; species Triturus cristatus. Next base: position 119,598 of record NW_028188496.1, read on the forward strand.
CCTCCTTTTGTCTCTGCCTTTTAATCCCCCCGCCCTCCCTCCCTTTGTCAGTGCCTTTTACTCCCCCCGCCCGCCCTCCCTCCTTTGTCTGTGCCTTTGACTCCCCCCGCCCGCCCTCACTCCCTTTGTCTGAGCCTTTTACTCCCCCCGCCGCCCTCCCTTTGTCTGTGCCTTTAATCGCCCGCCGCCCTCCCTTTGTCTGTGCCTTTTTCTAACCCGCCTGCCCTTCATCCCTTTGTCTTTTACTCCCCCCGCCCGCCCTCCCTTTGTCTGTGCCTTTTACTCCCCCGCCCACCCTCCCTCCCTTTGTCTGAGCCTTTTACTCCCCGCCTGCCCTCCCTTTGTCTGTGCCTTTTTCTCCCCCGCCTACCTGTCCTCCCTTTGTCTTTGCCTTTTACTCCCCCCGCCCGCCCTCCCTCCCTTTGTCTGTGCCTTTTATTCCACCCGCCCTCCCTCCCTTTGTCTCTGCCTTTTAATCCCCCCGCCCGCCCTCCCTCCCTTTGTCAGTGTCTTTTACTCCCCCCGCCCGCCCTCCCTCCTTTGTCTGTGCCTTTTACTCCCCCCGCCCGCCCGCCCTCACTCCCTTTGTCTGAGCGTTTTACTCCCCCCGCCGCCCTCCCTTTGTCTGTGCCTTTTTCTCCCCCGCCTGCCCTTCCTCCCTTGGTCTTTGCATTTTACTCCCCCCTCCCGCCCTCCCTCCCTTTGTCTGTGCCTTTTACTCCCCCCGCCCGCCCTCCCACCCTTTAACTCTCCGTGCACTCCCTCCCTTTTAATTTCCCCTGCCCTCCCTCCCTCTTACTCTGCCCTCCCTCCCTCCCTTTTACTCTGCCCTCCATCCCTCCCTCCCTTTTACTCCGCCCTCCCTCCCTCCCTCTTACTCCGCCCTTCCTCCCTCCCTTTTACTCCCCCCCTCCCTTCTTCCCTTTTACTCCCCCCGCCCTCGCTACCTCCCTTTGTCTGTGCCTTTTACTCCCCCCGCCCGCCCTCCCTCCCTTTGCCTTTTACTCCCCCCGCCCTCCCTCCTTTGTCTCTGCCTTCTATTCCCCCCTCCCGCCCTCCTTCCCTTTGTGTGTGCCTTTTACTTCCCCCGCCCCCTCCCTTTGTCTGTACCTTTTACTCCCCGCCTACCCTCCCTCCCTTCGTCTGTGCCTTTTACTCCTCCCGCCTTCCCGTTGTCTGTGCCGTTTACTCCCCCCTTCCACTCGCCCTCCCGTTGTCTGGCTTTTACTCCCCCGCCCGCCCTCCCGTTGTCCGTGCCTTTTACTCTGCCCTCCCGTTCTCTGTGTCTTTTACTCCCCCTGCCTCCCGTTGTCTGTGCCTTTTACTCCCCCCGCCCGCCCTCCCGCTGTATGTGCCTTTTACTCCCCCGCCTGCACTCCCGTTCTCTGTGCCATTTACTCCCCCTGCCCACCCTCCCGTTGTCTGTGCCTTTTACACCCCCGCCCTCCCTCCCGTTGTCAATGCCTTTTACTCCACCCTCCCGTTCTCTGTGCCTTTTACTCCCCCTCCCTCCCGTTGTCTGTGCCTTTTACTCCCCCGCCCGCCCTCCCTTTGTCTGAGCCTTTTACTCCCCCGCCGCCCTCCCTTTGTGCCTTTTTTCTCCCCCGCCTACCTCTCCTCCCTTTGTCTTTGCCTTTTACTCCCCCCGCCCGCCCTCCCTCCCTCCCTTTGTCTGTGCCTTTTACTCCACCCGTCCTCCCTCCCTCGCTTTGTCTGTGCCTTTTACTCCCTCGCCTGCCCGCCCTCCCTCCTTTGTCTGTGCCTTTTACTCCCCCAACCCGCACTCCGTCCCTTTGTCTCTGCCTTTTACTCCCCCGCCGCCCTCCCTTTGTCTGTGCCTTTTTCTCCCCCGCCTGCCCTTCATCCCTTTGTCTCTGCCTTTTACTCCCCCTGCCCTCCCTCCCTCCCTTTGTGCCTTTTACTCCCCCGCCCGCCCTCCCTCCTTTGTCTGTGCCTTTTACTCCCCCCGCCCGCCCTCACTCCCTTTGTCTGAGCCTTTTACTCCCCCCGCCGCCCTCCCTTTGTCTGTGCCTTTTAATCCCCCGCCGCCCTCCCTTTGTCTGTCCTTTTTCTAACCCGCCTGCCCTTCATCCCTTTGTCTTTTACTCCCCCTGCCCGCCCTCCCTCCCTCCCTTTGTCTGTGCCTTTTACTCCCCCGCCCACCCTCCCTCCCTTTGTCTGAGCCTTTTACTCCCCCCACCGCCCTCCCTTTGTCTGTGCCTTTTTCTCCCCCGCCTACCTGTCCTCCCTTTGTCTTTGCCTTTTACTCCCCCCGCCCGCCCTCCCTCCCTCCCTTTGTCTATGCCTTTTACTCCACCCGCCCTCCCTCCCTTTGTCTCTGCCTTTTAATCCCCCCTCCCGCCCTCCCACCCTTTGTCAGTGCCTTTTACTCCCCCCGCCCGC